>NC_133658.1:132434896-132635042 GCF_037893015.1 Macrotis lagotis
TCCAATTAAAAGGACATAACTTAGAGAGTATTTTAGACTTTATTAATGAAATGTTACTAAGAAAAACATACAGATAATTATGGTTTCTGTAGTTATTAATTTGATTAGACATTTGAACAAAGGTTGTCATTACATATAAGTTCTCTTTTGGTTCTTCTCCAACATCTCTAACTGCTCCTTCTCTTTCCCCTTCACTGGCATTTCAGCCCTTCCTGAGGTTATTTTCCAAGGTCTCATCATCATCATCACTGTTCTCTTTTCTCTAGATGCTCTTTCTTGCCAATGCCATTCATGTCCAGGGCTTCAGTTACCAATTCAATGCAGATGATTCTCAAATGTAGACCTAGACATCTTTTCTGAACTCTGGAACCAGGTTCTAATTGCCCACAGGAAATCTCCACTTGGATACTCCACTAGCATCTCAAATTTCAAGTGTCCAAAAGTAATATCATTACTTCTCTCTCAATATAATCCTTCATATAATTATACTACTTCTATCTATGGTACCACAATTTTTTCCATGTCCCTAAGCTTAGTATTTCCCTTAACTGCCTCACAATATAGTTCCAGATTCCCTTAATGCACATTATTTTCCTTTCTATAGTCTTGATCCAGTCAAACCAGCACCCATGATATTCCCCAGACAACTTTCCATTTCCTGAGCCTGTGCCTTTTCTCAGTCTGTCTGCCATAGTCCCTATCCCCACAGCACCTTCATTTGCTTACATAGCTCCTCCCAGAACTTTCAATTAAGGAGGGTGACCAGATTACCCAGCCATCTCTTCATTTCTCAAGATAGTAGACTCATGACTTCTCTATCGTATCTTGGGAAGGGTAAATCCTCCTCCACTTTTCAGTATTTTTGTATATGTTGTTTCTCATGAGAATGTAAGTAAGAAGTAACAATAAAGGCTTTTTTTTACTTGCATTTCTAATCCCAGCACTTAGAAAAGTGTCTATCATACCTAAATGCCTAATAAATGCTTGTTGACTGACTGACTAGAAAACACTGTCCTCATCTCCACCTCATAAAATTCTTAGCTTACTTCAAGACTTGATTCTAATGTTTGTCCTCACATGAGATCTGAGTTCCTCTGTTTGATAGAGACTACTCTCTTAGAAATTCCTCTGAACAAACTGTATATTATTCACCCTCAATAAAATGTAAGCTTTTTGAGGACAGGGACATTTTCCATTTTGTTTTTGTACCTCTATGCTTCACATGGTGACTGGCATATGGTACTTTAAAGAAAACTTGAGATGGATTTATCAAATTCTGTCAAGTTCACAGGTATCTGTGCTTTGATGGGACATGGAATCAGGGAAATTCCAACTCTGCCACCAATTAGCATAGTAACCTTAGACAAGTCATTTAAGTTCTTTGTGTCTCAGTTTCCTTCCCTATAAAATGAGAATTATACTCCAAAGTTCCTTCTCAGCACTAAATCCTATATTCCTATCATCATCCTAGGAATGGCAATATTATAAGTGAAGGCAAGCTGATGAAAGAGGTACATTTGCCATTCAACTCTTCTGCCAGCTGGCACTCCATATGAAATGAGACTTTCTGAACCAGGCATCATTCAGTAGATTTATTTGAGAAAGAAGAAAAAGCCTCTTTGACAGTTCACATTAAAAGAGGATAAAAATTATATAGCAAATAAATGACTTGCTGACTACTAAAGCACCCAATGCAGTATGAGTATTATATTTGGGAGAGTAGATTGCTCAAGAGGCAGATGGTTACATGTTGTTTTGGAGTCCAAATATTTTCTGAATTCACAAATGAATGATCTATCCAAGAACATAACAGTAATGACGATGATGAAGAATAGTCATTGAAAATGGTATTTAAAGAAGTTTAATACATAATCTTACCTGATTATCATGCAACTTTGTGAAATAAATAGCATGAGAATTATCCCCATTTTAAAGATGAGGAAAATGATTAATAGAGACGTTGAATGACTTGGTCAAGGTCATATAGCTAGTCAGAGACATAATTAGAACTTTTTTATTTGTGGCAAAAATAGTTCAAAAGTTTGATCCACACTGAAGATATGATATAAGTACAGGGATGGGAGTGAGACAAAAGTCCAGAGATGATCTGATCATAAATGTGGTCATGTTGGAAAATGTACATACTCATTAACCTCAAGTCTTTGAGTGAGAAGATGGGAAGGAATTCAAGCCCTAGGAGAAAAGTACTTGAGTACTGATTTAAAGGGTGGAAACTTGGGCATCTTATATCTCACAGGACAAGGGATCACAAAGGAAAGCATGGGGATCACAGGCACCTTGGGAAACAGTAGTACTGGCATCCTGAAATGAAGATCTAATGATCAATGCTTTGTTATGGCTGTCTAACTAGTAAATAGTAAAGCCAGTATCGTACCCAATTGCCCTTTTCTACTTAAATACCATCTATTGTCTATGGCTGCTAATGATTTTGAGAAAGCTTCCTAGAAACTTTACACTTTCTTGATCAGAACACTTAAGAGTCATTCTATATGAATTTTGAATTTGAGATTCAGACCACAAAGCCTGAACTGGAAGGTTTAGGCCAAAGATACATTTAAAAAAAGATATAAGGATACCTAGCTGTGTGACCTTGGGCAAGCCACTTAACCTCATTGCCTAGCAAAAACCAAAAAAAGAAAAAGATATAAGGAAATTTCTGCCAGCTTTTAAAAATCTAAACTGTAATACCAAGAATATCCAGAAGTGCCTTTAGTGGATTAAGATGGAGTATTAAAAAAAAAAAGAAAATGGTATAATTCCAGTCATCATAGTCAAGTCCCTTATGCAGGTTCTCCATGAAGACTTTCTTGACTACTACGGCTCAACTGTGAGATTTCTCTTCTTTGAAACCCTGAAACCCTTATTGTCTGGCTGCACCAATCTGTGCTTACTTATTAGAGGATCTCAGAATCTCAGAATTGAAAAGTCCATCTCATAACTTAATCAGATATTTTCTCTAAAGTCTCCCAAACAACTAATAATAATGTTTTATCCTTCATTTTCAGGGTGTTTTGGGGGGGGGCTTGCTTTTTTGTAAGGCACAGGAGTTAAGTGACTTGCTCAGGGTCACACAGCTAAGTAATTGTTAAGTGTCTGAGGCCGGATTTGAACTCAGGTTCTCCTAGAGGACCAAAAATATCCCTGAAAATGAAGAGTGAAAACATTATTATTAGTTATTTGTGAGACTTTAGAGAAAATTTCTGCTTAAGTTATGAGATGGACTTTTCAATTCTGAGATTCTGAAGGTGATGCCATGACAAGCACATGAATTGGATTTGAGTAAGGGGGATGCTGTGCTAAGTCACTAGTCTCATTTTCTCCTCCAGAGTCATCTGGGTCCAATGGCCAGATATAAATCAGGACAACTGGAGATGGCACTGGATGTGGGATAATCAGGGTTAAGTGACTTGCCCAAGGTCACACAGTGTCAAGTATCTGAGGTTAGATTCGAACTCCCATCCTCCTGAATCTAAGTCCAGTTTTCTATCCACTGTGCCACCTACCTACCCATCCCAACAACTAGCCACACACCAAAAGAAGAGAAACTTTTAGATAGCTCTAATGATTTAGGATGTGTTTACTTTGAGAAAGAGGAATAGGGAGATGGACTAGATTTCTTACCTCATTAATATAAGGAACTTCTGGGTGAAGAGACTACTTTCACAAATGTGAATGAGCAACTTCTCTGCAACTTGGGTTTAGAGACTTACCTAGAACACTAATGAGTTGAATGATTTACCTAGCATCACACGGCAAGTAATCATGAGAAACAGGAATCACACCTATGACTTTCAAACACCAAGGTCAGTTTTTGACTACTATATGCCATACATTCTAGTTCACTTTCTGAGATTAAGAAGAGTATATCTATTCATTCTTCCATTCTGCAAACATTTGAAGATAGTCAGATGGTCCTTAGTTCAAATTTCAGATGTTTATTACCATAAGAGTCATGTCTCTGAAGCTGCACCCAGGTGGTCCCTGAGGTTCCTTATAATTTTAGACACATGTTCCTATGAAATTGTCATCCATAGCTTCTGAAGGCTTAACAGGTCAAGCTCCTTCAACTAGTTATCCTATAAAATGATTTCTTTTCCTCTAAATCCTGGCTGTAAAAAACTCTGAATGCTTTCTAACTTATCAATATCATCCCTAAAATATGACACTCAGAACTGGGCATGATACTGTAGATATCATTGACCAGACAAAGAACAATGGGAATAACTAAAGGAAGAGAGACCTTGGCCTCTTTAAACTTGCATATCATATTGTGGACTCTTATTTAGTTTCTATCTCCTTAAAACTGTCATGTTCTCTATCACGTACTAAAAGCACAGAATTTTGCTTTGTCTTAACCTCTATCTTTGTCGCTTTGTTCCTGAGCAAGATATTACACTTTTCTGCTCCTTAGTTTTCCAATATGTAAATTAGAGGGTTGGATTTGATAGTCTCTAAAATGACCTTACAGGTCATATGATCTATTGAAATCTCTTTTTTTAAAAATTCAGTTCATAATTTTAGATTATTGAGATTTTTTTGGATTCTATCCCCATTATTCAAAATGTTAGCTAAACCTTTGTGTCTTTGTGTTATTTGCAGCTTTGATGAGTATGCCATCTATGGCTTTAATAAAATTGTGAGATAGTCCAGTGTGATGAATGATTCCTTTTGCAATCCAATTCTCCGAAAGTTAGCATAAAATCATTAATAACTACTTTCATGTGTTTATTTGAGTCACCCATGGTCTCACATCTCTACACCTTATATACAAAGATAGCATTAAATACTTTGTCAAATGATTTGCTAAAATAATAATAATAGCATTTAGGGAATTTTTTAAGGTTTACAAAGTACTTTGTAAACATTATCTCAGCATTTACCTAATTTGCCAGTCTAGTACTGCATTCTAAAAAGGAAATTATGTGAATCTGGCATGACCAATTCTTGATGAAGGAATCCTAACTTTTTATAACCACTACATCTTTTTTTGATATTCGATAAAATCTTTAAAAAAATTCAAAATTTTTCCAGGAAAAATATAATGTTCACTAATCTATTGTATTCAAACTCCATTCTCTTACCTTTTAAAAAAGAAAAGAACAGTTTCCATTTTCTAGTCCTGCAGTGTTTCTGCCATTCTCCATTATCTTTCAAAGACAATGTCATTGATAAGGCTCAGCAATTCCATCAGCCAAATCTTTTAGTACTTTAACATTTCATTCATCCTGTCTGATGCCTTGAACTCATCAAGCATGATTAAATGTTCTCTTGCTATCTACAGCTATAATTTAAGTATCAACTTGCTATTTACATTTTTGTTCTCTAGTCCAAAAATAATTCTCCTGGCAGAGAACTTAGATGCAAAATACTAGATTATTCACCTCCCTCCCTCTGTTATCCTAAGCAATCATATGCTATAGTCTTTGATCTTTTTCTTTCTTCAAAAATAGAAAATATAAATAGATCAGTAGATAGATTGGTAGATAGATAGATAGATTAATAGATATGCTGTTTGTGGTTACTGGTTTTCTTTATTGACTTCACTTTATTCTGACTTTCAGCAAATCAGACATGATTAGAATATTGTGTCTTGATTTGGTATTCATCTTCTGTTACTTGTCCTTGAATACATCTGTATATATCTTTTAAAAATTTAAGTAGATTAGCAATTCTCTGAATATCCAAATGAGTGTTTTCAAACAACTATTCATTTGTTTCCTTCTCATTAGAATTATATTTCCTGGTGAAACTTTTTAGACAGAGTCTGTTTAACCATACCTTCCATTCTTTGTACTATTAAAGTTGATTTTTTGAACCCATGTGTTGAAATTTAGTAAAGTAGAATTCATCTTATTAGACTCATTATATTAGCATATCAGCATTTTGGCTGTCTTATGAAATGTGCTAACTTTCCCTTCCAACTTTGTATCACCTGCAAATTTGAGGGCACCACCCACATTTAACCTTGCTATGAACTCTTTGAAAAATCCAAGGTATTTTCTAGATTATGTCTGGCCCTTCCCTCCTCTATCAAAAATTCAAGGATGTGTGTTCACTTTCCTCAGTTTTTCCTATCTTTTTCCCATTTTGGCAGTCAGTTAATCTCTTTAGATGAAAATCAGATACAGAAAAGAAACTCCCTTCTTTTATTTCTCCTTTTGAGGATAAAATTATCATTATGGCAAGTCAAGATAATGAGTTCATTTTTTAAACATGGTTGAGTTTAAGATGCCTATGGGCATCCAATTTGAGATACATAAAAAGTAGTTGAAAATACAAGACTAGAGGTCAAGAGAAATGTTAGAACTGGATAACTATATCTGAGAGTCATCTACATGAAGATGATAACTGAAATTTTGGAAGCTGATGAGATCACTAAGCACAATTGTGAAGAGGGTCCAGGGCAGAACCTGAGAGACACCCATAGTTAGTGGACATGACCTGGATGAAGATCCACAAAAAAAAGATTGAAGAGTGGTCAAATAGGTAGGAGAAGAACCAAGTGGGAACAACATGACAAAAACCTAGAGAGAGGAAAGTATCAAAAAGAAGAGAATGAGCAACAGCTTCAAAGGCTGAAGAGAAGTCAACAAGGATAAGGGCTGAGAAAAAGTCATTAGATGTGTCAATTAAGAGATAATTGGTAGCTTATGGGAAATTGTTTCAGTTGTATAAGGAGATTTGAAGTCAGAATGAAAAGTGAAAGGAAAGGAAATGGAGGCAACAATTATAGATGTCATTGTCAAAAATAGCCACAAAATGGAGGAGGGCTATAGGATGGAAAAGATCAAGTGAGGGTTTTTTGAGAATGGGGTCGTTTTTTGTAGGCAGCTGGGAAGAAGCCAATGAGGCAAAGATTGAAGATAAGTAAGAAGGAAAGAATAACAGAGGCAACCGTTTGCTGGAAGAGGTAGGATGAAAAGGGGACATTTGTGAATATAGAGGGTTTACATGGGGAAGAAGGATCACCTCTTGATGTGAGACAAGGGTACATGGGAAGATAGTAACAGAAGACATCTAAGTGATGTAAGATGAGGAGAAGAGAGTTCCTGGTGATTATTATCTCAATTTTTTAGTAACATGAGGAAAATTTCTCAGTCAATAGATGGAAGGAAGAGAGTCAGGGGTGGTCTCATGAAGAATGCAAAGGTTTGAAAAATCTATTGAGGTGAGCAGGATAGTGAATCAATTAGGGTGGTGTAAAAGAAGTGCCTTGTTGCAATGAAGGCTCAGTTGAGATTTTATAACTTATTATCCTATATTCAATTAACTTCATTAGTTCTTTATCACTTCTAGAGTCAGATACAAAATCCTCTGTTTGGCATTCAAAGTCCTTTATAAATGACTCCACACATACATATCTTTCCAGTCTTAAAGCTTCCATTCTTTCATGTATTCCACAATCCAACAACACAGTCCTCTTTGTTATTCCACAACAAGTAATCCAGGATCTCACAATCAGGGTTTTTTTTCCCTCATATTGTACCCCATGCCTGGGACGCTCTACCTCCTGGCTTTTTTCAAGTCCCAGCTAAAGTCTCACCTTCTATGGGAAACCTGTCCTAATCCTTCTGAATTCTAGTGCCTTACCTCTATTAATAATTTCATTTTTACCATGTATATAACTTGTTTGCAAATATTTGTTTGCTTGTTGTCTCCCCTATTAGATAGAGATCTCCTTAAAAGTTGATCTTTCTTTGTATCCTCAGCATTTATCATAGTGCCTGGAACCTAATAGATATTTTATAAATATGTATGAACTAACTGTTTTAACATAAATTTGTAATGGACCCAGTCAGAAGTTTCGTGATTTTTTTTCTATCTTTGTTCAACAGCAACAAGTAAGATCATAGGCAGCAGATGATAGAGTTATCCAAGATTACAATTTGACAGGGCAAGAACTTTGATAAGCTAATGGGAAAAGGGATTCAAGAGAAGAAGACAGTGTAGAATTGAACTGGTTCACCAAAGGGTTAAAATGGGAAGGACAATGGGAGTAGTCATTGCCAGGGTAAGAATTAAGGACTTGAAGGATTGGAGATCATGGTGTAGACAAAAATAAGAGTTAAGGGATACAAGGTAGAGGGATCAAATAATGGAAATTTAAGATTCATGAACATGGATTTGGAATACTTATGGGTGATAGTATAATTGAAGTCAACAATTTCTGTGTGTAGTTAAAGTGGGGTAGAGAAGGTTAGGGGAAATGAGTAAATTGAGTAACTGGGAGGTTAGGATATTTACAGAAGTATCCATATATGTGTTGAAGGTCTACTGATTCAAATACTTTTTTTGTAATGGGCAGATCCAAGTGGGATCTTATATTCTCTGAACCTATTTATTAACTGAATGACAATGAAGAAGCAGTCTGTGGCAGAAAATCATTTGTTAAAGCCTCATTTCTCATATTATCATCAAGAACACATCTGAACCACATGTAAATCATCCCCATAAAAATTGCTAAAGATGATAAAAGACACATGGATCAATAATAATATTATTTTAGCTTTTTGATGTATGAATATAGTCTGTCAGGGTTTTTTTAAATTTGGAGGGGGGGGGATATCTTCCCTTCCTTGAGATAACTTATCAAAGTCAATATTGTATCACCTCTAGGATACAGGTCCTTGGGGCTGATACAGCTGCTCTTTCTGATGTTTGTCACAAATATCATTTCTATATCAAAGACTATTCAAAGATAGTAATTCTTCTAATAATGATGAGAAAATATGATAGAATCATTAACAAATTTGTTTTTTTCATCTATTTGTGCCCTCCTACCAGAAACTTATGATTGCTCTTGAAAAACTGTGGTTCAATTGGTTCTTATGCCAAACTTTGTATATGTTTTCTTTCATTTCTACTGCTTCTTGGTATTTCAGGAAGTAGCAACTGTTCATAATTTTTGATGATCTTCCACCTCAGTTGTTCTATTGGTTACTGTATCTCTCCAAATGTCAAGGAAATTATAATGTTATACTCCTAGTGTAAAGGGGAACTAGTCCAACCCCTCATTTTATAGCCAGATAAACTGAGGTTTAGGGAAATAAATAATGCATCAGTGCTCACTGTTTCTGGACTCCTAGCCTTTATGTTTGATTAATTTCAAATATATCCTAGAATTTTGAAAAAATTTCCTATATAGCAAACTTCTTGAAAATGGTGTCTCTATTGTTCTTCATGTTCTTGCAAAGGTGAATTAATGAAAGAAAAAACATTTATTACATGCTTATTATGTACAAAGTACTATCATAGGTGCTGGAGAGATAAGGAGAAAATAAAGACAGTCTCGAGACAATAAGCAATTGTTAGTCACCTAAAATGTGCTATATGTGCTGTCGTTGTTTGTCCTTTCTCAAAGTGGATCGTGACATCAAGGTGGTGATGCCATGACAAGCAAGTGAATTGAATTTAAGGAGAGCTGTGCAAAGTCATCAACCTTACTTTCTCCTATGGAGTCATCTGGGTCCTGTGGCCAGATATGGATCAGGATGATTGAAAATGGTCCTGGATGCAGTGAGAGACCTTGGTCTTTTTAAACTAAAGTCTTTAGCAGGTCTCAGTCTGACTGAAACAATACCCATTCAATGATTAAGGCTAAACAAGAAAGAAATGAAGCAAAAAAAGCATCGTTTATCCAAAAGAAAAAAACCTCAATCTGAGAGGAGAATTAATGTCATCTCCACTAACAAAATCATATCTACTTCTGATGTCAGTCAAAAACATTTATTAAGCACATTCTTTGTGCTAAATAGTTTGTTTAGCACTGAGGATCCAAAGAAAAACAGAACATCCCTACTTGCAAGGAACACACAGTCTAATGAAATGTTGAACCATTTGATAATGTCAAGAAATTGAGTTGTGAAAACCTTGTTTTCTTGGTCCTTAGAAGCAGTTACCAGTCAATGTCTCCCTAGAGGTTTCTTCCCAAGTTGCAGCTACTGAAGCAAAGCTGCAAATAGGACCAGGGTGCTGGGAGGGGGCTGTTCCAAGGATTTTTGTGAATACCTGCTGAAACAGAAAGGTTATGGACTGTCCATCAATGGGCTCTCACGACCAAACTCAGCAAGTTTTGGTCAAAACAACTTCAGATCTTGAGTATAATCTTTACATTCTCTAGATGGCTTTAGGTAAACACACAAGGATGGATCAAATCCCCAGGTGTGGACCTCAAAACATATTTAAAAGGAATATTCCCCAGCACTCACTGCCCCAGAACATGCTTTGATCAACATGCTTTGATTCAATGTGTTCAGGAAATTCCTTTTCTGTAGAGCACAATACCTAATAGGGAAGATCTCACTTTAACCCTTCGCCAGCTCATCAGTGGTAATTGGCATTGGTAATAGTGGCAAGAAAGATGTGTACTTTCCCCATAGGGATTGCACTCCCCAATGAAGTGAGAACTACTCAAGTATGCAGTATCTTGACTGGAAGTTGGGCTCAGTAGTTGAAGGGTACTGCTATTCCCAAGAATCTTAGGTTCAGGGTTGGGTTGTCTCCATCAGAGTCTTAGAGTATATCGTAGTCACAGTGCTTGGAACGATTTGGGTTCCTCTAGTACTTAACACCTCCTGTCTCTTCCTCTCGTTGCCTTACTACTTCAGTCTTGCTTAAACCATAGGTGGTAGATGGTCAGAAAGTGACAGGGATGGCTGACCCCTCATTCATATAAGTGGTTTTTCCAGATGATGACTATGAAGATGAAACTAGAAACAAAGTCAGCAATCTGGAAAAAGGGGTGAGGTGTTCCACACCCAGGGCTCTTTGGTTTACCTGCCAGACCATGAAACTTGAATGACAATTATTTAGCAATAATATCCATTTATCTAGTGCTGGTGACTTGAAATCTTGTGATCTTAGATTTCAATTCTTGGTTAGCCAATGTTGCTCTATTCATCCTATCTCAAAGGCACAGAAATAGATTTCATTAGCAGAGAATGAACAAAGTGTGAGTTGAGTAGATCTGCCTTCTCTGTCATCTATTGTTATCATCCCTTCTACCAGGACCCTGTGTTTTTTTATTTTTATTTATTTGTTTGTTTGTTTGTTTAATTTTCATCCATTTGTACATGCATATTTCCAAGGTACAAAATTTCCCTCTATCCTCCCTTCCCAAATCCCTCCACTCAGCATAATCCATAACCAGTCAAACACAGTTGTCCCAGCTCTCTGGATTGTTGCTTCCATCAAAGTTATTCATCTCATAATGTTGAAGAATACATTGTTTTTTTGGCTCTGTTCCTTTCACTCAGTGTCAGATCCCATAAGTCTTTCCATGCTTCTCTAGAGTCCAATTTATTGGCATACAGTTTGGCAAAGTATCTCCAAAATAAATTTATTTCCTCCTAATTGGTGGTTAGTTCACCCTTTTCATTCTTGATACTGATTCTTCATTGCTGAGACTGATAGGTCCTGTGTTGGTCTGATTGTGTTCCCTTTGTATTTGAATTCTTTTCTTTTTTATATTCGCAATATTCTCTCCTTTCTTTGAGGGTTCTGGAATTTGACTATTATAGTCCTTGGAGTTTTTATCCTGAGGTCTCTTTCTGGAGAGGTTCTGTGGATTCTTTCAATGATTATATTGTTATCTTGTTCTAGTAGATTTGGGGAATTTTCTCTTATAATTTTCTGTATGATGTCTTCCAGTTCTTTTGTTGGTCCAGTCTTTCTGGTACTCCAATGATTCATAGATTGTCTCTCCTGGATCTCTTTTCCAGTTCATTCATTTTCCCTAGAGGAAACTTTTCATTTTCTTCAATTTTTTTAGCCTTTTTATTTTGTTTGATGGAATCTTGTAGCCTTATAGAGTCATTGGTTTCTAGTTACTCAATTCTAATTTTTAGGATTTTATTTTCTTCAATTAGCTTTATTGTTTCCTTTTCCAGTTGGTTATTTTTACTTTTAACAGAGTTGATTTCTTTGGTCAGCTTTTCACAATTTTCCTTCATGACTTTCATTTCTTTTTTCCATTTTTCTTCTCCCTCTCTTCTTTAGTTTTTAATTTTTTTTAATCTTTTCAATGAGCTTTACAATTTATAGACTTTTTTGAGACTTCCACTGTGATTTTTTACTGCTTTCTTCTTCAGACATGGCATTGCTGTCATCTTTATCTGTAAAGTAGTTTTCTGTAGCAAGTATTCTTTTAGCTTTTTTGTTCATCTTTGCTGTTTTAGTTCTGTCTGCTCCTAAGTTGAATGGAATATAGATCCAAACTTTTATTTTGATGGGGCTGGGGTCTGATCCCTGATTTGTTGTTGGCCAAGATGTTGTCTATGCAGTCCAGGCCTTGCCTTTGCAGAGGTTTTTTCCCTTCCTTTATGTCCAGGTTCTGACTTAATAAAGGATTGTTTCCAACCCAGTCCTGTTTTCTACCCAAGTGTTTTCAGGGTTCAGAATTTGTTTAGGTTTGGGATTCTCTCTGATGGCTTGCTATCTGGCTTCTGGGACCTCTGTTATTATTAAGCTGTCAAAACCTGGAATGCAACGTGACTAAAAACCTCCTGATGGCTTTCCCTCCTCTCCTGCTGCCTAGACTTTACTTCCTCTTTTCCTCCAAAGAGACAGACCTTCAGATAATATCCTCTATGATTTATGCAACTGAAAACTTCTTTGAATCTCCTCTTTCTCTAGGTGGGATCTGTAGTGTGAATGCCAGAGTAGAGGTTTCATTTATCTTTGGTAGGGCAAGGATCCAGGGGCATGTTAGCTTCATGCCACTATCTTGGTTCTGCCCTGGAAGAATCCAGAACTGTGTGTTGATCACTCCTCTAAATCTCATCATTTTTCTAATAAAACAAAGAAAAGAATTTTCTTTTCCTTAGTAACACACAAATATGAATTTGTTTTGAACTTGAACTACCCTTTCACCTGTCCTTGTTTCCTGTATATGTTCTGTATGTTGTCTTTTTTAATCAAAGCTGGTATTTGATGAATTGTTGGGATATCCTCAAAAGTCTCTTTAGAAAACTCTACTTTTTATTCCTCATTAGAATTGTTTCATTCCACATAGAGTAGATAACTGAGACTTAAATGGTTATTACTTATGATAATAATAGTATTTATATACTATTTCTCTTAAATATTATTTCATTTTATCCTCATAATGACCCTGAGAGATAGGTACTATTATAACCTATTTTACAAAAAAAAGGAAATTGAGATAGTAGAGTGATTTACCCAGGATAATACAATTAATAAGTGTCTGAGGTCACATTTAAACTCTGGCCTTCCTGATTCTAAGTCTAGTGCTCTATCCCCTGCACCATCTAGTTGCCTAATACATATATCTCTATATCCCTCTTATGAGTTTGGATATCAGGAGTAGTTTGTATATTATCAACAATACTAATGGCTAACAAAAGTTGGGGGTTGGGTTTCTGTTCCTTGAGTTTCCCAACTAGCCTAAATCAACTTTACTTCATTGAATTGTAAACTGCTTTAGATGGAGGTATGTGTCATATTTGTCTTTGTAGCCCCAGCAAGAAGCATAGTATCTTTAGGTACTAAATAAGTAATTGCTGATTTGATATTAGGGAGAAATATAATTGATAATTTCTCTCCTCATTTTAAAGGTCTTCTTTGGGGAAGTAATACAAGCAGCTCTTGAACTGGATGATTAAACTCTCTGACAAGGATGTGAGCATCATGATAAAACTTACATCTGTCTATTTAAAGCCAATATGCCCTCTCCCCACTCAGAAGACAAGCAATTTCTCTGTGTCTGCTCTCTATTTTCTTAATAATGCATTAGAACTAGAAGCAAGGAGGAGGGAGATAAAAAAAAAAAAACCAAAATGTTAATCATCATCTAATCCCTGAGCAAAGCAAAAGTAGCTATGATTGGTACCTGATGAATTGCAACAATGTTGAATGAGATCAATGTCAAACTCAGGAGAGATCAAAGACAGAAGATGAAATAATATTCAACTGGGAAGAGCCGTTGCTTGCTTGGCATACCTGGGACAACTCAGGACCTTCCCTGGAGAGATCACCCCAGGACCCCAAATGAAATAGTAAATCAATGGCAATGAAAATCAACAGACTTCCCCCAAAGTAATGATAATAATAGTACTGTAATTTCTATAAACCTCATTGGGGTTTACAAGGCACTTTACATATATTTTGATTTCTCCAGTAAGAACCATTCTAAGAACCCTGTGAGACAGATAGATATCATTCTAAACAGGCAAGAACTACACATCCCAGCAAGGAATTTGATCACCAGTGTGATCAGGTGAAGGTCACTGCCTTCTAAAGCTCCCCCACTAAGCATTGTGCATTCAGATTATTGAGCATTCTTTTTTTCAAATACATATGCTCCAAAGAATCAAACATGAGTCACAACATCATGGCATTTTTAAATAATATTTTCCCCAACTTCATGTAAAGACAATTTTTAACATTCAATTGTTTTAAAATTTTGATTTCCAAATTTTCTCCCTCCCTTCTCTTTTCTCTCTAAGATGGTAAACCTTTTGATATAGTGTATATATATATATATATATGTGTGTGTGTGTGTGTGTGTGTGTGTGTATATGTATATATAATCATTTAAAATATATTTCATATTTGTCAAACAGCATGGCACTTTAGAATGAAACAGATACTACCGTAGGGAAAAGTCCCTTTTTTCTGATTGTAAACTATTTAGTAGTTTGGAGTCAAAAGACCAATCTGGCCTTGTCTTTTCCTAGTTTCCATAGGCAAGGAACTTCAGGATTTAGATTTAGAAAATACCTGAGATTATTTAATCCAATTCTTTTAGGCCCAAAGGAAAAAAAAAAAAGATAATTGCTCCAGAATACACAAATGAATGAGTGAAAGAATTAGCCCTAAAAAGTCAATCCTCCTAACTAGTTAGGCTGCTACTCCAAAGTGATCAGCACAGCAGTAAGGGATTATATAGCACCTAAACAGCCTTAGCAAGAATAGATCACATCAGATTAGTCACATTTCCCTTCTTATATTATTAGTAAACTAGTAGAAGAAGGAAATGCTGTAGAAATCATTAGATTTTAGCAAAATTTTTGATAAACATATTATTATAAACCCATGGAAATGATTTGAATGATTGAAGTAGGTTTGATTGAACCTTTAATTTTTGTATTCCCTCTTATCAAAAGAGGAACAACAGATGCTTTTTTTCCTCTTACTGGGAAACTCAGGGAATATAATTTCATTCCGTCTATACCCTTCTCCACCTCCATCCGTAATTCAGAGTCAGGAGAAATGACTAAAACATCCATACTCAAGACAGATACTTGACTCTAATTACAATAGATCACTTTGTAACATAAGGAGGTCCTGAGTTCTCATTGTCTCTGTCTCTCTATCTCTGTCTCTTTTTCTCTGATTCTGTCTGTGTCTGTGTTTCTCTTTCTGTCTTTACTTTGTCTCTTTCTCTCCTTCCCTCTCCTTCCCTCATTTTAAAAGTTTAAAAACTGCAATAATAATTTTAAAAAATCATTACTCTAGGATTCTTTCACATTTTTAGCCATAAACCCCTACTGCCCACATACAAACAATCTTTTGCATTCTCAACCCTCATTCATAGGAAGGAACATATGCTTTGCCCTTGGGGACTCTGGCATGTGCCTTATCTTGCCCAAAATCAGATTTCCATGTCACTTTCTGTCCTTTCAAAAATATGCCCATGCTGCATACTTATCCTCCCTAAACTTCTAGCTTTCTCTTATGTGTTGCCTTCCCCCCCCCATTAGAAGATTAGCTCCATTAAAAGCAGGAACTGTCTTTTTTGCTTGTTTTCCTATCATTAGCATTTAGCACAGTGCTGACAACATAGTAAGCTCTTAATTGCTTCATCATTCATCATTATTTATTTAATCACATTTACATCTCTGAAGTTCTCATCTAGGTGCCTCTATTTTTCTGGACAGAAATTCAAATATACAATCTGGTAGACTTTTACCTATTTCCCTTACCAAATGGAGATCAAGATTATATACTTCTAATCATAAAAAGTTGTAACCAAACACAGAAATTTGATAGAAAAAAATCAGGAAATAAGGAAGACCTAAAGAAATACTAAAAATAAAATTAATGTTTAAATGCCTGCTAGCAATAAGATATAGATGGAAAGATTGAGAAAGTGAAAGGGAGTTAAAACTTCTCTGGAGACTGGTTATCTCTGGTTCTAGAAATGATACCACAAGATGTTTACAGGAACTCAGTTACTACTATGCCATCACTGCTGCTCCACCTCTGACTCTCTTGATGTCTCAGTCAATCCCAAAGGTCTTGCCTTGGCACCTTCATCCTGTGACTCATGAGAGACAGTCTCTGTCACAATGAAAACACAAGGAAGCACCTCTTTGGCTCTTCAGGTGATGTCTCCAGAGATCTCTCCTTGGTCCTGCATTCTTGATCATTTCCATCACTCACTGCTCATAAGGTATTGATGGCATGATCATAACATTGGCAAATGACACAAAACTGGGACAGATAGCTAATGTAATAGGTAGCAAACTAAAAATTCATAAGGCATCTTTACAGATTAGAGCTATGGGTTAAATTTCATAAGATACAATTTATTAGTGACAAAACTAAAGTGTTATCATTGGCTTTCCAAAAAAAATCAGTGTCACAAGTTCAAGATAATGTGCTAGTAGGTCAAAAAATTATGAGAGTTACAATGGCTTACAAACTCAAAAATAGTCAGCAATGTGACCAAAAGAGAGTTTATATGATCTTGGCCTATGTTAAAAGGGTAAATCCTGGGAATATGGAAGTAATTGTCCCACTGTCCTCAAAACCCTTCAGAATTCATCTCAAGATATTTGCTCAGATCTGGATACTACAGTTCCCAACTGGAAAGTGACAAAAAGAGGGTAACAAAGATGACAAATGCTAGTTGGAAAAAACAAAGAAAAGAAAATTCAAGGTGGAGAAAAATATTAAAATTATTATCACTATTATTACTACAATAATAATATCTAACACTAATGTAGAGTTTACAATGTGCCAACTGTTCTAAGTGCTTTACAATTAAAATTCAATTCAATCCTTACAATAATTCTAGTAAATGAGTTTTTATTATCCTAATTTTATAAATGAGGAAACTGGATCAGAGGTGGTGATTTGCCAAAGTCACACAGATAGGAAGTGGCTTAGACTATATTTTAACTCATCTTCCTGACTCTGGGTTCAAAATTCTTCTCACTGTACCACCTACCAAAGCTGGTACCAGTATGTGAAGGTCCATATTGGGCAGCTAGATAGTGCAATGGATAGAGTGCTGAGTCTGAGTTAGGAAGATGTTCTTCAGAGTCCAAATCTGGTCTCATGCACTTACTAGCTATGTGACCTTGGGTAAAGGGTAAGTCACTTAATCCTGTTTGACTCAGTTCTTCATCTATAAAATGAATCAGAGAAGGGAAATGGCAAACCACTCCAGTACCTTTGCCAAGAAAATACCAAATGGGGTCACAAAGAGTTAGATAAAAATTAAAAATGACTGAACATGTGATGGGGAGTGAGATAGATTGGTTTGTCCCCAGATGGTAAAAATAGAAGTAATGAGTGACAATCACAAAAATGTAATTTCAACTTGATGCCTAACAATTAATGCTATTAAAAAGTGTGAAGAGTTGCCTAGAATTGTGTCAGATATTCTTTCAAGGGAGCCTTTTTCAAATGGAGTCATTTTTCAGCTTTGGCCAACTCTTTGTGACCCTGTTTTGGGTTTTCTTGGCAAAGATACTGGAGTGGTTTGCCATTTCCCTTCTCTGGGTCATTTGATAGATAAGGAACTGAGACAAACAGGGTAACTATGTTATAGTAGGGATTCTTCTCTCTCATGGGTTTGATGGAATAGCTACTAAGATCCCTCCCAATTCTCCCACTATGTGATTCTAGGACCCTTCTTTACTGTATCACATTGTAGCATCATTGGTGAACTTGTTTATATGACAGCTTTTTCCCAATTGAAAAGAGAGTGATCTGAATTGAGGGTGACCCTAAGGACTGCATTGCTGAGTTCTTTTCCTCATGCTTTTCCTACTCCTCTGAAAAAATTCAACAAGCTATTAAAATTCACCAAGATGTTAAGTCATTGTCTTCAACAGTGTCAACAATAACAAGGCAGGTGAGGATGAGTGATCACCTTGTCCTGGTTACAAAACCAATATAAATCTTCTTTAAAAGGACTTTTTGGGGCAGCTAGGTGGCACAGTGGTTAGGGCACCAGCCCTGGAGTCAGGAGTCCCTGAGTTCAAATCCGGCCTCAGACACTTAATAATTACCTAGCTGTGTGGCCTTGGGCAAGCCACTTAACCCCATTTGCCTTGCAAAAACCTTAAAAAATAAAGGACTTTCTAAGAATTACCCTGAGATTAATTAGAAATAGGATACAAGAATATAGACTTTAACAGCAGAGTACTATATTCTTGTATCATATGGATGATTAAGACTTGTCACTGAGATTTTATAAAGATAATATGTGATATACATTATTTAGGTTCTGTGTTCTAGCAACTACAAGAAATATTTATCTCACAAAAGAATTGGGTATTTTCTCTGTGAACTTCTATGGTCGTCTGCAGAAAATTTTGGATGGCTTATTCAGAAACATTGCCAAATATTGCTCATTTCACCATTTTGTACCTGTAATATCATTTATAGTATTGGTGTAATAGCTCATTATGCATATTATATGTCATATATTATCTGTATATATACTATATGTGACATACTAGATATATAATATATTCTATTTTATTATGCATTATATATTTTATATATAACATGATATTTATTCATATATTATTTTACATATCATATGCCATCACATTTATATACCATAATTTTTTCAGCCATTCTCTATTTATCAACATCCTCCTCAGAGTTCCATACTTTGCTACCTCAAAAAGAGCTACTGTAAGCATTTTTGTATATCCTTGTGGTTTGTTTGTTTGTTTGTTTATTTGTTTTTACTAACCTTTTCCTTCCCTATAATTACATCCTCTTCCTTTTCCCCTCTCATTCCCAATTCCAGATTGAGTGAAATGTACTTCTGTACCAAACCACATGTGTGTCCTTCCCACTTTTGAGAAGTTCAGATGAGAGTGAGATTCAAGTATCAGTCCCTCTTTTACCTCTTCCTCTTTGTTTCTATAGGTGCACCTTGATTATGAGATAAATTTTCCTAAAGTCCATCTCTTAGTGGAGTCCCCTTCTCTTCTTTTTCCTTTCTTATTTTAAGGTCATCAAGAAAAGAAAGATATTCACTGGATTTCCTCTGTAGAAAACCTCCATGTTCATTATCTGAGTATATTGTAGGGGTTGGAGACATTATCAGTGAAGTACAACATGGATTACATGGGTTCTTGGATCTCTTATAATTCTGTTTCTTTGATAGAATTCTGTTCTTTTCTATTTTTTCTATCCACAGATTTGTGGATTTTCATTCACAAACACACTACCTTACCCTCTATCCATTAATGGTTTCAAGTGATCAACTCTTCCTGACTTTATGAACCAGAGACATTATCAAGCAAGAGTTCTCTGTGTCAAAAGTGTTAAACATTCTTAAAGTTTGTTTACTTATTTATTTTGCCTAATCCTTCCTTTAACCTACCTTCCCTGAAATTACCACCTCTCCCTGCCACCATTTCACTACTTCCATATTGATTGATAAGAGTCATGACATCAGCATGATCTGCTATGCAATATTTTTCCATAGACAGATATAGGGGAACATAGATACACACTAGTAAATTTATCCAGAAATGACAAAGTCCTAGAGTTGTAATGCTTTGCCAAAATAAAGTCTCATTCAGTTATTTCTCTTCTGATCCTGGAAGGATAACTTACACTGTAAGCAGTGGGTTATTTGACCAGATCACAGTACACACCCAAACATTTTCTTTTGATTTGCTTTTATCTCCTGTCTGTCTTAGATTAGAAGGAAAACTATTGCAGTTCTCAGAACTTTTGACAAAAGTTACCATCTTCCTGTCCCCACAGGGACAACTGTCCTGACCACCTTGCTGTCCTAACACAGAGAGAATAATACTTTTTCTGTTGGTATTTGATTCCACATAGAACAAGTATTTGTCCTTGACTATCATGTCTAGGATCTTCCTTCCTAATGTTCCCTGGATGGTTTTCCCTTACTTTTTGATGATAAAACCCCACAGCCTCATATTTTTATTCTCATGGGCCTTTATTTTCCTCCACAGAACATTTCTGCTAGTCAATTCCATATAAAGTTATTACAGCACTATTCCCATAGTACAAAAACCTTACACAACTCTTTCTTTACTATCATAATCATTGCCAATAATAGAAGGGCTGGGCAATTGATCTGTGGAGCAGGAAGGCCTAAAAATTAGATAAATGGCTAAGATACCAGCCTGCCTCCCATTCTAATGCTGTCTATAGGCAATATTTAACAGGAAGGAAATATTGCTCAGATTGAATACTAGAGTGCTTAATTTACTCTTGGGGCTAAGATACTGCTTTGGATGGTGAGAGAATAAGAGAACCCAATGAAAATTCTTTCAGGACTTGTATGAACTGATGCTGAATGAAGTGAGGAGAACCAGAAGAACATTGTGTACCAACAGCAACATTTGGGTAATAATCAACTATGATGAACTTGTTTGTTTCAACAGTACAATAAACAAAGACAATTCTAAAAGAACTGTGGTAGGAAAAAACGACCATATCCAGAGAAGAACTCTGAAGTTTAAATGTAGATCAAAGCTTATTATCTTCAATTTTTAAAATTTTTATGTACTATGTTTTTTATCTCTAATGCATTTTACTGTTTTAATTTGCTTATTCTTTCACAACATGATTAATATGGATCTATGTTTAGCATAATTATAAATGCATAGCCTATGTTAAATTGCTTTCTGTCAGGGTTAAGGGGGGAAGAAGAGAGAGAGAGAGAGAGAGAGAGAGAGAGAGAGAGAGAGAGAGAGAGAAATGTGAAATTCAAAATCTCATAAAAATGATTCCTGAAAATCACCATTGCATGTAGTTGAAAAAATAAGTAAACAAAATAATTTTTAAAAAGAAAAGAAAATTCTTTCAAGCAATGAACTACTGCTCTGGGGAATCTTATAGAACCTTATAGCATGGTTGAAGTGGAAAGATCCCTGAATTTGGAGTTGGGAGAAAAATGAATTTGAGTTCTGATTCTGAAATTTATTGACTGTAATCCTTAGCAAATTATTTAACCTCTTTTGAATCTCAGCTTTATTCACAATAGGACAAAGATAATAATACTTATACTGCCTACCTTATAGGGTTTGTGTGAGAAAAGTGCTTTGAAATCCCTAAAATGTTTTATAATGTCGTGTCATTATTTCCTGAAAACATTAATAGTCACATTATAAGACATCTTAAGGTTGGGAATTCAAGAACAGAATCACAGATTTCAGCCAAAGAGGATATCAATAACTATAAACCCACATTTGCCTCCTTTCTCATGTTTAGAAAATGATTTTTACATATATCAAGTACATTTTTAAGGAAACAGGAGATAGGACTAGGTCAACTACATATACATTTTTTTTACAGCAAATTGAATCATTACAGTCATATAATAGACTGAAAAGTGAAGAGAATACACGATCCCACTGTGTTATTGTTTGTTGATGATAAAATAAAAACCTATTCACTAGAATGAAATTTAGTCTTAAAAAGTTCTCTCCAATCTTGAGCACATTTGTTAAGATCCCATTGCTAATGAATATAGATGCAAAAATATTAAATAAAATCTTAACAAAGCGATTACAGCAAGTTCTTAATAGGATAATAACTATGACCAAGCAGGATTTATCCCAGGAAAGCAGGATTGGTTAAATATTAGAAAAATTATTAGTGTAATTAACTATATTGATAACAAACCTAACAGAAATCATGATTATCTCAATAAATGCTAAAAAAGCCTTTGACAAAATACAACACCCATTCCTACTAAAAACACTAGAAAATGTAGGAATAAATGGATTGTTCCTTAGAATGACTACCAATATCTATCTGAAACTATCAACAAGCATTATATGCAATGGGGATAAGCTAGAGGCATTCCCAATAAACAAGGATACCCATTATTACCACTGCCATTCAATATTGTGTTAGAAATGTTAGCTTCAGCAATAAGAGAAGAAAAAGAAATTGAAGAAATTTAGAATTGGGAAAGAAGAAACAAAATTCATTCATTGCAGATGACACAATAATGAACCTAGAGAATCCTAAAAAATCATCTAAAAAACTACTAGAAATAATTAGCAACTTTGGCAAAGTTGCAGGATATAAAATAAACACTCATAAATCCTCACCATTTCTATATATTACTAGCAAGATACAGCAGCAAAAGCTAGAAAGAGAAAGTTCATTTAAAGTAACTTCAGACAATATAAAATACTTGGGAGCCTACCTGCCAAGGCAGACTCAGAAACTACGAAAACAACTATACAACACTTTTCTCACAAATAAAATCAGTTTAAATAACTGGGCAAATATCAACTGCTCATGATAAGTTGAGCTAATATAATAAAAATGACAATTCTACCTACATTAAACTACTTATTTAGTTCCTTACCAATCAAACTTCCCAAAATTACTTTAATGAGTTAGAAAAATTTGTAAGTAAATTCACATGAAGAAACAAAAAGTCAAAAATATCCAGGGGATTTAATGAAAAAAACTACAAAAGAAGGGGATTAGCCTCACCAGAGCTAAAATTATATTATAAAGCATCAATGATCAACACTGTCTGGTATTGGCTAAGAAATAGAGTGTAGATCAGTGGAATAGACTAGGTGCAAAAGAGTCAGCAGGACATGATTGTAGTAATCTGCTGTTTAATAAGCCCAAAGAGTCCATCTTCTGGAGTAAAAACTTTTTCTTCAATAAAAACTTTTACGAAAATTGGAAGTTAGTATGTCAGAAACTTGGATTGTACCAACATCTTACACCCTATACCAAGATAAGATCAAAATGGGTACAGGATTTAGACATAAAAGACAATATTATAGGCAAACTAGGAGAGCAAGGAATAGTTTACCTGTCATATCTATGGAAAGGGAAGCAGTTTATGACCAAGGAAGAGATGGAGAAAAGCATTAAAAACAAATGATAATTTTGATTACATTAAATTAAAAAGCTTTTGCGCAAACAAAACCACTGTAACCAAGATCAAAAGAAATGTAGTAAATTGGGAAAAAAATTTTACAACTAGTATTTCTGACAAAGGACTCATTTCTAGAATATATATATATATATATAGATAACTGAGTCAAATTTATTTAAAAAAAAAACAAACAAGCCATTCCCCAAGTGACAAATGGTCAAAGGATATGCAGAGGCAATTTCCAGATGAGGAAATCAAAGCAATCCATAGTCATATGAAAAATTGCTCTAAATCAATACTGATTGGAGAAATGCAAATTAAAGCATCTCTGCGGTAATAACTCACACCTCTCAGATTGGCCAATATGACCAGAAAGGACAATGATCAATGTTCGAAGGGATGTGGGAAATCTGAGACACACATTGTTGGTGGAGCTGTGAACTCATCCAACCTTTCTGGAGAGCAATTTTTAATTATGCCTAAAGGGCAACAAAAATGTATATACCCTTTGATCCAGTAATACTTTTACTGGGTCTATACCCTGAAGAGATCATGAAAAAGGGTAAAAACATTACTTGTAGAAAAATATTCATAGCAGCTCTGTAGTGGCAAAGAATTAGAAATTGAGTGAAAGTCCATCAATTGGGGAATGACTGAACAAATTGTGGTATAGGTATGTATGTTATGGAACACTATTGTTCTCTTAGAAACCAGGAGGGATGGGAATTCAGAGAAGCCTGGAAAGACTTGCATGAACTAATGATGAGCAAGATGAGCAGAACCAGAAGAACAATTTATACCCTAGCAACAACATGGGGTTGATGATCATTCTTAATGGATTTGCTCAGTTCATCAGTGCAATAATCAGGGAAAACTTTAGGGTATCTGTGAAGGAGAATACCATCTGTATCCAAAGAAAGAATTATGGAGTTTAAACAAAGATAAAAATCTATCATCTTTAATTTTAAAAAAGTTATCTCAAATATTATATGTTTGATATCTCTTATATTTTATTTTTTCCTAATGAATATGATTTTTCTCTCAACACATTCTATTTTCCTCGATGCATAACATGGAAACAATGTAAAGACTATCAGACTGCCTTCTTTGGGGGTTTGGGGGAGGGAAGCGAGCCTGGGGGAAAACTGTAAAATTCAAAAAATAAATAAATAAATATTCACTGAATTGAAAAAAAAATCACATAATATACCTTTACAAAAGCACTCACAGAGACAAAGCTATTCCAACCACCCTCTGATTAGTATTAACATCCAGTGAAACACAAATCCTAAAGTTGTATGCACACTAAAGATATTCACTGCTTTTTTTCCAAGAATGCTCTGTATGAAATCCCAAGGGAGATAATATTTCACATAAATAGTGAGGTCTTCTGTATGCTT
Source organism: Macrotis lagotis (assembly GCF_037893015.1). Classification (NCBI taxonomy): domain Eukaryota; kingdom Metazoa; phylum Chordata; class Mammalia; order Peramelemorphia; family Peramelidae; genus Macrotis; species Macrotis lagotis. The sequence continues at coordinate 132,459,425 of NC_133658.1, forward strand.
CCATTTACAAATGACTTAGTACTGATTTTTTTCCTGCCCCTTAATATTATAAGGCATTCAAAATGAGATCTATAATTACTCAAAAGGAAGGAGCTTAACAACCCATACATGGAAGAAAAAATGAAATGGATGAAAATTGTCTCAATAGACAATAGACTCAATAGACTGAAGCGTATACTTGAAGGGTTAGGTTATTGAATGGTACATCAATACAGATATCTAGGATAGGTACTATAATTATACCAAGACTGAGACATAAGCACACTAGAGGAAAAGATTGAGTTGGGTGGCATTTTGGAAAATATATATAATGCTTTTAATGATCTCAAATTGCTCTCCACACAAAAAATCCTATGTTCTTCCATTGTTGCAGTGATTACTTGGTTTTTTTGGTTTGTTTTATTTTTCTGAATCATGGAACATCATGATCTCTGAAGAATCAAAGTTGATAGTTACCCAAAGGAAACCTGTAGAAATTTATGGTGTGTGTAAGCAGCCTATTGTGCACTTCCAGCTTTAACTTCTATATAAAAAGTAGCATAAGAAAGCCAATCCAGAAAAAAAATGGGTGATTAAAAAAGAAGGTGATGCATTGAAAGTAAATGAGAATGCGTATTAACCAAAGTGAAAAAAATAGCCCTAGGGACCAACCCTCTGACACAATGGGTTGACTATAGAAGATCTATGAGAAAATAATGATAGCTAGCATTTATATAGCATAGATTGCTTTACAAATCTTAGCTCATTTTATCATCACAATACTGTTATCATTGCTGAGGTAAAGAGATGAAGTGACTTGCCCATAGTTACAGTTAGTAAGCATCTGAGGCTGGTTTGGAATTTAGGTATTCTGACTTCAGGTTCAAAGTTCTATCCATTGCTCTCTTTAACTGAACAGAGAAACATAGAACATAGGTAATATTGGACAGAATAAAGTATGCATGGGTTGCAATTTGTACCTGTACAAGGAATTTATATGTTGATAAGATCACAGAATAATGTAAGTATTCAACAAACATCTACTAAACTCTACTATGTATAAAACACTAGAGAGAAAAGGAACAAAACTAAAATTCGATCAAATAAGTTCTTGTGCTCCAAGTGCTTCTGGGAAAGAGAGGATTAAAAATTAGAAAGAACAAGAAGACTTATGTGAGCCTTGTAGTGTCCCTTTGGGTAGTGTGAGTATCATACATGGGACTATGCTACAAGTTATTTGAGGTCTAAGGTACAGAATATACCAATTTCTGATAATTCTTTGTAACCAGGTCAATGGCAGCTACATTTCCAACAACACCTGAGACTCTCTTTCCCTAAACACTTGAGTGTGGATTTTAGCTAATTCCCTCTCCCTTTAGACCATTCAGCTTATCCTTTTAAAGGCTGTCCTAATTTATATTCTTTATTTATTGTAGGTAGGTTCAGTTGAGGGTTCCATCACTAGTTAATTAATGGAACTGCTTAGCTGCTGAAGTCAACAACCACAATACAAATTCTGTTCAGGTTCTTTCTCTTAGGATGATCTCTCTCAAATTTAACGTCCTTGTTTCTCTTGTTTCCTTGACCCTTTATTATTTGAACATTAAAGAAAGCATTCAGAAAAATACACAATTCAGGTTGATGCTAGAAATGGAAAAAAAAATGAAAATAAGTGAAAAATTTGAAAATAACAACCCCTGTCACAAATATGAATAGTTGAACAGCTGCATCAGACCTGGTGTTCACAAGACTTGACTTCAAATCTAGTATCAAACACTTATTACCTGTTGCAAGCTACTTAACCTCCATTTATAAAATGGGGATAATAATATAACCTACCTTCCAGTGTTGTTGTAAGATTAAATGAGTTAATATTTGTAAAATGTTTTGCAAACCTTGAAGCATTATAAAAAATCTAGCTCCTGTATTGACTATACCAGACAGATAGACAGACAGACAGACAGACAGATAATCTCATTCAGCATCTTTAATTTGTCACCTCTGTCTTTCAGGAGGTAGATAGCACAATTCATCATTGGTCCCCTGGAATCGTAGTTGGTCATTGAATTAATCATAGTTTTTAAATTGTTTACTTTCATAATTGTTAAAATACAAATTATTTTCCTGGTTCTGTTCATTCTTTTATGTATTAGTTCATTTAAGTCTTTCCAGGTTTATCTGGAACCATTCCTTTCACAATTCCTCATGGCACATTAGTATCCCATTACATATTCCATAATTTGTTTATGCATTCCCCAATCTGGGAACTGCCCTTAGATTTCAGTGAAATTTATGTACTATGTACATGCCCTCTGCTGGGGGAAAAGGAAGGAACTAAGACCCAGACTCATTCCTGGTTTAGGGTTCATTGCACTACTGTGATCTCCCTAGCTCTTTACTTAATCTAGAACTCAGTCTGCTTCCTCCTGTCCTAGTCATCTCTCTTCCAGTGTTGCTATTTTCCTTCTCTAAGCAATCCTTCTATGCTTAGTCTGTTCAAGGTCTACAATGACTCACTTCTGAATCATTCTGAATGCTCTCTCAAGCATATTCAAACTTTTTTCCACACATCTAAGGATGGAATACATTATATTGTTTACCAATATCAGTAACTGGAGCAAATGCTTATCTTTTCTTTTTATCTCTTAAATATCTTAAATAAAAATTATGTATAACTGGCAGCTGTGAACCTAAGGTAGCCATTCTCTAAAAGAGAATCCAAAATACAAATATGAATTGGAGAGGGGATTATCTGTATATATAGAAACTGATAAAACTTAGAGCTGGAGGGGATCAAAGTTATCTTAGTCTTAGCACATTAGTTTTGGGAAGGATCTTACAAATTATCTAAATCTCTTATTTAACAGATGAGGAAACTGAAACTCAGAAAGGGCAAGTGAACTATTCAAAATCATACACACAACTAATTACTTTCTGACTCCAAGACTGTTTTATTTCTGCCATATCCTTTGGTCATTACTTCCTAATCTGGTGGTCAATCCTTCATTAGGGTTCACATTTGCCTTATCTGAACTGGTCTTTGGACAATAGATACTACCATACCAAAAACCTTAGTGCTATTAAATTTAATAAATGATAGTATAATAGTATACCAAAATATTTTATTTCTAGTAATATTACAATTTTATTTTTAAAAGAAAAATAGGTTCAGTGTTCTATTAATGGTTTTAGTATTGAACTTTTTTAAATCATATTTTTAAAACTGAAAAGTTGCCAAGAATAACTAATGGGGAAAGGAAAATAGTATAGTGCTGCCTATACTCCTTCACCATTTTCCTCTACTCTTGGCCATGTGTGGATATGTATCACATATCTTCCCATGATTAGTCTATAAACCCTAAGTCAACTCTGGTCTCTGGGGAACAGTAGAGTCAGGTTGGGCAGGGGAGTATTCTGCCTGCCACTCTGGTACTTCAGGTCCATAAAGAAGGAAACCATCTTCTTCAGAAGGCAAGGGAATTCGTTGTTTCCTTTTAATTAGTCTGAGATACCTATAACCATAGTCTAGAAATACTTAGTTTTCCTAACAGCTAATATGTTATTGGTCATATGTATAGTGACTTTAGTTCCTGCTTCTCTGAACTAAAGTGAACTCAGTTTACTGATGTTCATCCCAAACCTAAAAATCTTCTCTCCAGCAGGTGGTACCCTTTTATTGGCAAGCTTTTGTGACTCTGTCTATGCTCTCTAATTTTTACTATTCATTCCTTTTGCTCTTGGGTGATTCAAATAAGAGGCAGCTTGATGATAAACAAAAAGTAAGTAATGAGGCCATCATTTCAAAAAGAGACTTTGGAGTCATCGAGTCATTATAATGAATGAGTAATTATTCAAGCAAGAAAGTGATGACTAAGTCTTTGAATGCTGTCATATAGCAAATTCCCAATTCCAAACTGAGCTAAGGGGATATTTTATGTATTTGCAAGGAGACTGAGGGAAGCTCAATGTTGATACAATCACAGGAATTATAGGTAGGGATGGACTCAAGTAGCTGAGCTAAAATTTGAACTCAGGTCTTTTAAAAAGAAAGTTAGTATTCAATTCACCACTCCATACTCTATTCCCCTAATTTTACAGGTAAAGAAAATGAGATCCAGAAAGGTAAAGTTACTTGACTAGTCATATAGTGAATCAATAGCAGAAATATAACTGACTGAAAAAGTTATGTGTCCTAATTCCAAGTCTGGTAGTCTTTTGACTGTAAATAATTTGTCCATTACACTTCATTCCTATTGTCTATCTACAGTTTTCCTTTCCACAGCACAACTTTCCCCCTATGGTGGACTAGGACTTTAAATTTTATCTTATTTTACCATCATCATTTTCTTTCACCTAATTATTTGTTACCTCTATGATATATTCTTTAGCCTACTCATTATTAAGGATTTTATTATTAATTCTCATTTGATTTTGAGTCTTTTATTTGGGGTCCCTGAACCAATGACTGTTTTAATTGAATTATAACCTATAGAGTACTAATTATTTCTGCATTTGTACATTTAATGCCATGCTAAAAAATAAATACATCATTTTCAGAATAATGTAGCTTCCTTCTTTATCATTTTTTACTTGTTTTATATTTGTTTTTGCTTTGTCATCTATCATTATCACAGCTCCTGCTTGTTAGGAGTGATTTGATACATAGTAAATTTTTCCCCATCCCCTCAGTATAGATTTTTTAAAAGGTGTTTTTGTAAGTATCAGATTATTGGGGATTTTTCTTATCTTTTTTAATTTTAATGGATCATTTAAGTAATTTAACTTAAAGTTATGATTTAGGGTTATATTTTTCTCCATTTATCTCTAATCTTGATTTTTTTCTAGTTATTAATTTTTCTTCTCCTACTATAAACATGGTGCCATATTTCTTCACTTACTTTAGCTTAATCTTTTTTAAGTTGACCCTATTTTACTTGCTTTCTTCCTCTCACTCCTGATTCTCTGCCCTATTTATTACCACCTTCCCAAAGGTGTTTTGGCCATCTCAGAAGTTTTCCAATTCTGCCAATTTAGCCCACTATGCAAACTATAAATTCTGTTTACTTGATTCTCATTTCTTTTTTAAACCCTCAGGAGCAGTGTGTTACGGTTTCATGCTCTCCTCAAAATCAATAAGGTCCTCTGCTTCATCAGGTGTTAAATCATTTTTCTTTGGTAACATTTATAAATAGATCTTGAAGTTATTTACTATATCTGGATGTCACATTTTCTACTGCTATGTAATGTTTTTCTTGTTTTATTGTCTATACTGAAGATGAGACTTTTTTCCTCCTGAGAAGTGATTTCAGTCTTTTCTCTTTGTTTTTCCCCAATGTTCACTTTCTGACTCCCTCCCTTCTGATGACCCAGATATACATCCTGTCCCATTTCCTTTACTTCAGCACAGAATACTACCAAAGAACTGGGTATCATAGTCTCAGAAAATTATTATAATTTGAAGTCTGAGTTCCCAATGGCAAAGGAAAGAAGGAGCAAGAGCTGAGGGTGCAGAGTTGTGTTTTGTTGAAAACTGACAAGATATGTTGGCTACTGAAAGCCTTACTACTAAGAGTTTGATGGGCATTAATGGAAGGTAGCACTAAATTAGACTAGTTGTATATATGTAATTTTGACCTTCCTTTGAAATTTAAGTATAGAAGACCTTGGAACAAATGAAAATGCTTTATCTTTGTTGTATAACTTCTATTTTTAGAGAGCTTTGAAAGGTTTCAGGGAACAGAGAAAATGTCTAATCCTCCATCAAGTTTGTCATGTCTTTAACAGCTGTCTTATGTACTCTTGTTTCATTTTCAGTGGGGACTTCTTAACTTTTTTATTTTATGGGCTCCTTTGGAAGTCTGATGAGGCCTAGCAATCCCTTCCCAGAATGATGTTGTTAAAATTCATAAAATAAAATATGAAGAATATAAAAAATCACTCATATTGAAATATGGTTATTAAAATATTTTTAAAGTCACAGGTAATTCAAAAGTATAAACCTTAGATCTTATTATAAAGAGAACTGAATCTTTTTCTGCATTCATGTTCATCATTTAAATGTTTATAATTGCAAAGCAAGAACTGGTTTTTAACAGTTACTTTTTAAGTCATGCAAAAAAATCCAAGTTAAACTACAATCCAACAAATCAAACAAATCCAACAAGTTAAACTAATTTGCATTTTTATTGTATTGAAATCCATAGCCCATATGTTGAAACATACAGTAATTATTTAAAGGTTTTATATTAACCATATATATTTATATACATATATATGTATATATAATTTCTCTATATAGAACTGCTCTAAGGGAAAAATGCTGAGATAATGACATTGCTCCTAAGAAACTATAAGAACAAAGGATTCCATTCTTGTAATGGGTCAAGTTCATAGCAAATGTCTTCAAACATGTTTTACAAAAGCACTGAGAGCTCCAAACTTCAGTTACAGCCCTGTGGCTATCATTTTATAGACTCCAAGTTAACTCCTGATTTATCATATAAATATATATTGCTATGATTTAGTTCCTCCATTGGGCAGATGTCTGACATTTAGAATATTGACATTTATTTACTTCCTAGCACTTTTATGTATTTTCTGTTTTTGTTTTTGTTTTTGTTTTTGCAAGGCAATGAGGTTAAGTGATTTGCCCAAGATCACACAACTAAGTAATTATTAAGTATCTTAGACTGAATTTGAACTTAGGTCCTCCTGACTCCAAGGTCAGTACTTGATCCACTGCACTCATTAGTTTTCTGTTTTTGTTTTTGCATTTTTTTTGTCTTTTCTACCGTTCTGTGACTTCTCAGAGCACAGAAAGGTGATCACAGAATCCATTTAACCCCTTTGCAATCCTCTTTTCTTTATGGGTTGCCATGGCCAAAGAATTATTATTTAGTGCCCAAACTCACATTCAGTCATACTTAACTAGGTTCATTGCTATAATGTCACAAATGATGTCATACTTCAAGTCTCTTCCAGCATGGTAGAACCTGACAGAATTTATACTCTCCTGGCAAAAATATTTCAAGAACCTAGGGTCAATTCAACAAGACCATCAAGAATAGGTTTTTGTAGAGATTGTGAATAAAGTACATCATAAAACCTTAAGTACTCTACAAACGTGAATGCTGAAAAAAATAAAAATATTGATTTAACAATGTCCTTTTGTTCTGTAGAAACCACACTTGCTTCCTGTGTAAGTGGTTTGCTTTTAACAAATTATTTGTCTCTTTTGCTAGAGCTCATTCATACCAGTAGCTTTCCACTGACTCAGACAACAGAGTGCCTATTTTCTGGTTAATCTTCAGGCATATCACAGCATCTACTCCTTTCTCTGAACTGAGATTCATTCCACCACAGTTTATTTATGCTACAAAAGAGAATAATGAGCAGTTCATTTTCTTCAATATAGTTGGCTTTTTTTTTAAAGGTCAGCTGGGCAAGGACACCAAAGTTGCTCAATAGATGATACTATTCATATTGATATATGGAATTCTGTGGTGCCTGCATTGACACCACAGAAGTAGAATTCTACACACACACACACACACACACACACACACACACACACACACACACACACTCACAAGACCCAGTAGTTCAACCTTCTGATGAGCTTAGAAAATTTTATTTGTTTTCATTTTTTTCCTGGCAAGATGTAAATCTCATTCATCCTCTCCTGGTTCACCTGTAGGGTGGGAAGGCTCAGGATAACTGAACTGAAAGGAAAAGAACTGAATTGAAAGGAAATAGTCCCCTTTCAATCTGTGCCAGCATTTCAAAAAAGATGTTAATCTGCTTCCCAGATTCTCTTTCAATATCATTTTTAATCAGTTGATTGATTGGGCTTTGTCTAAAGTTATAATTCTGAATTTAGAAAAAGCATTCAGCAGCAGGCAACAAGGTTTGTTCTTCCTGCAAAAATAAAGCTTATCAGGGGCAGCTAGGTGGTGCAGTGGATAGAGCACAGGCCCTGGAATCAGGAGTCCCTGAGTTCAGATCCAGCCTCAAACACTTAATAATTACCTAGCTGTGTGGCCTTAGGCAAGTCACTTAACCCCATTTGCCTTGCAAAAACCTAAAAAAAATAATAAAGCTTATCTGTAGTTTCAACAATAACAATAATAATATTTGTTATAGCACTTTAAAGTTTGCAAAGCACTTTACATTTTTATTATCTTATCTGAGTCTCACAACAGTCTCAGGAGGGCAATGGTATTTTAAATGAGGAAATTGAGAGAAACAGAGGTTAAGCTAATAAGTGTCCAGGAAAGGATTTGAATTCAAATCTTCCTGACCTCAAAGCTAGCACACTATTCCAATTAGGTGCTATGTAGTAGTTTCTTCTATGATGTAGGTTATGCTCTTCCTTAATAGGCATTAAATATTACTACCCTCCAATACCCTGAAATCCAATCAGACATGTCTTCTTTTACTTCTTCATTCAAGAAACTATCTGTGCCTTTGCAATGTTACTGAGCATGCAATGCATTTCTTTCTTTCTTTGATCTTGTAGCATCTCTTCCTTTATATTTGTCCCAGCCATTATCTTCTGTATATAGTCTTTCTTAATCCTCCCAAATACTAGTGCCTCATCCTTTCCAAACTACCTTGCATTTACCCCTTTTGTCTACATTTGTATTTATTAACTTTATATTTATACTTTTTTATATTTTAATAATTTTTTCAATTAAGCAAAAATCTGCCTTGTCTCCTAAACATGGATGAACAAAAGCAATGAATGAAAGAAAGAAATGAAAATGAAAGAAAGAAAAGCAAAACTTCTTACTAACATGGATAGTGAAGCAAAAGAGATTTATACTCTGACCTTGTCCAAAGAAAAATACCTTATTCTGTATTCTGAGTCTTTCATGTTTACCAAGCGGAGGGCAGCATTTTTCATTGGTCCTCTAGAATCATAGTTGGTCGTTACACTAATCAGTTTCTAATTCTCTCAAAGTTATTTATCTTAGCTATATTACTGTCTGGTTTCTAGTGTTCTTTGAGTGACATACTTGGTACTAGTCATCATTCCCAGTGATCACAGACCTCTCCATATTTATACGCTTATGAGGGTCCTATAAATGACTCACTATGACCTTTTTCTTGGATTTTTCCTATCAGAATTCAATCATTTGAATTTTCTAGATCTGTTTGGAGGAATTTTGTTTTTGGGAGGAGCTCCTCTCTATATTGTTTTCTAGTCCTCTCTCATTATAAATACTTTTCCTCCTCCTCCTATATGTTTTTGTATATACTTATTGTCTCCCCATTTAGAGCATAAGTAATGTATAAGCAATGGTTCTATCATTCTTTCTCCTTATATCCTCAGAGCCTAGACCTATGCCTGCATATAGCAGAGGTTCAATAGATTTGTACTGATTGATTCATTGCTGTGGTCAAAAGAAATCCATCCCTTGGTCCCTGTTCCTTTGTTGGTGAGCCTCCTCCTTACTTAGCTGGTTTGACTAATAGAGGGAAGACAATCTGTCAACCTTGGGTGCAAATCAAAGTCATTTTAGCTTCTGGGACCTGCCAGAGCTTAGGCTCTAGCATCAAAGATTCTGAGAACTCATGATAAGGTATCAGCATCAAACTTTAGAAGACAGAATAGCTATAACAAAAAAAGAGAATGTGAGAAAGCATAATTAGGTACTTTGTGAAGTTTGAAGAAAGAACATTTCTGCCTACGTCAATCAGAGGAGATTTTATGGGAAAAGTGATCAGTCTGGAAAAGTAGTTAGAATTGTAGGTAAAAGAAGCTTTCAAATATAGGTTATAGAAAGAAAAAGTTAGAAAGTAGGAGAGTTTTGCCTACAAATAAGGAACAGAGTGTGTTGGCTAGTGTAGAGCATAATTGAGAAGGAATAGTATGAAATGAGGCTGAAATTGTATTGAAACTTGAAATTATGTAGTTAATTAGCAAATTTCATATACTAATAATAATAATGGTAATTCTTACTTGTGAAGGCAGTGAGACATAATAGAAATTCAGCCTTGGCATCAGGAGATCCTGAATTCAGGTCTTACCTCTGAAATGTACCCCATCTATATGAAACTGGGCATGTTGTTTAACCTTTCTTGTCTTCTTCTTTTCTCCTGGAAAATGAGGGTGCTATACTACATGGTCCTTCCAACTCTAAATCAATGCCTCTATGCCCTGGCTTTAAGTTTTACCTCTGATACACACTGAGGGTGAGGGTGTGTGGACCTTAGCAAATAACCTAACCACTTAGGGCCCTGAGCAAGTCTCTAAGACTCTAAGTTGCAATGTTGATAATATCTGCATTCTGAGAGGGAGTTTTCTTCCTAGGAGTTCTCTACTCCCTGAAATCACAGGTAAACTGCCAATGATTTTTTTAATTATATACAACTTTAAATTGTATACAAATCATATTCAATATGATATTCTCCAAACAAATAATATTATTCTCATTTTGCAAATGTTAAAACTGAGAATCAGAGTCACACAAACTATTCAATACCAGAACTGGATTTTGAATGTAGGTCATCCTATTTCCAAGTCCAGGGCCATTTTTACTCAAATATTAGGAAGGAGAATGCTTTATGGAGATACTTATCTACACAGGATGAATGAGTAGAGCATGTAAAGTCAGCAGAACTGAGGCATGGAGTCAAGATGGCAGAGTAAAGGTAGGAACTCCCATGAACTCTCCCCCAAACACTCCAAATACCTTTAAATAATGACTCTAACCAAATTCTAACCAAACCATTATTATTAGTAGTATATGAAATTTGCTAATTAACTACATAATTTCAAGTTTCAATACAATTTCAGTTCCATAAAAAGAAACAATTTTCTAGCCCAGGACAACTTGGAAGATTCAAGGTAAGGGTCTGTTACACCAGGGTTGGAAAGGACCTGCAGTGCAGCCCGGGCTGTGGCAGAAAAAAAGCAGCTCCAGTCATCCAGGAACAGACCACAGGGTGCCTGGGTTTCTGGGGGCTCCTAGATCCAGTGGCATTAGGGATGGTTTCCAGACCTCTCAGCCCAGGGATTGCCAAGAATGACTTGGAAAGTCAGCAGGAAAACTCTGCCTCACCAGAGTGAGAACTGAGGTCACTCCAACACAGCCTCAGTGAAGTCTGGCCCCGGGAAACTAGAAGCAGGCCTGGGGAGTCATCCAGCAGGGAGTCACCCCAGCAGCTGTTTCCAGAGTGCTCAGTCCACTGACGGTGAGAGGGTCAGGGGAGATTTCAGGGGTCTCTTTGCTATCAGGCAGTGTGACAGTTGGACAGAGGAGTAATTTTGCATAGAGGAGGCCACAATATTCCTATTAAATTCAATATACATTTATTGAGTGACTACAAATCTTGTTGTTTTTGCAAATGCCTATACTTGAGCAAAATTATTTTGAAACCTGAGGGAGAGATGGATTAAAACAAGAAGGGCCTGGGGTGGATAGGTAGCACAGCACAGCAGGACTCTGCTACTTTACCCATACTCAGAACTGGGTCACAACCTGGGCCCTAGTCTCACGAAAAGGAACAGAAACCCAACAGATATTATAAAGCCTGCAGCAGAGCAAAGACTCTCCTCATGGTTCCAGAGCAGAAAAGAGTGCTTGTGGTCATCCACAGACCAGAGGACAGGATGCCAGTGAAAGAGCTGTCAAAAGTAGGGGAAGATAAGATTGGTACATGTTTTACAATAAGGTATACATTCACTGCATGGACTGATAGACCCATCTTATGGTCATGAACCTTTCTTACAGGTAACATTGAAAACATGCTGATATAATAGTCCCTTTCACCTGGTCGTCATGGGGATTCACCTTTTAATGCTGTAACTGATTTCTGCAGCTCAAAAATTCTTCTTTAAAGTTCCTAAGTCTTCATTTCTACATAATAAAATAGGATTATAAACTATATCCTCTATATCACAGGAAGCAGAGACATAATAGAAATCTAGCCTTAGCATCAGGAGGACATGAATTCAAGTCTTACATCTGAAATGTACCCCTATTATGTATATATCTATATGTTCACACACACACACACACACACACACACACACACACACTAGTCCCACATAAACATTGAATATGGTACTCATTGACAGCATTTGGAGGACAATGAATATGTTTTCATAGCACTTTATTTAAAAGGCACAGGATCTTTTGAGCAACAAGCACTTATTAAATGCTTAAAATGTGCTAAGTGCTGAGAAAATACTTACATACATAGTAAATATATATATATATATGTATATATATATATATATATATATAACATCAGTAAAATATTTATGATAGTTTGAGGAGGCTGATGCACTGTAATTGTGGAATATCAGAAAAGTTAATTAGGTAGAAAGTAGTCCGTGGGATGTAGCCTGAAGAAAGCTTTCTAAGAAGTGAAGGTGAGAATGAAGGGAGGATAAAGACCATGAGTAGCCAACTTAACTAGATTATAAATTACTCTAGGAAAGGAATTTATAAGAAGAATAGAAAAATAGGGAAGGGCCATACTGTAAAGAGATTTAAATGCCCAATGGATTTTTTAAGCACAGATATTGAAGTGTTCACATCTATACTTGAGCAAAATTATTTTCAAACCTGAGGGAGAGATAGATTAAAACAAGAAGGGCCTGGGGTGGCTAGGTAGCACAGTGGATAGAGCACCAACCCTGGAGTCAGGAGTACCTGAGTTCAAATCAGGCCTCATTCACTTAATAATTACCTAGCTGTGTGAGCTTGGGCAATCCACTTAACCCCATTTGCTTTGCAAAAACCTAAAAAAAAAAAATGAGAAGGGCTTTAGGTAGGAAGGAGGCTATAAGAATTGTCCAGTCAAGAGGTGATGAGGGCCTGAACTAGTGTGGTGACTGTGAGTACAGAGAAGGGGGCATTTGCAAAAACAACAAGATTTGTAGTCACTCAATAAATGTATGTTGAATTTAATAGGAATATTGTGGCCTCCTCTATGCAAAATTACTCCTCTGTCCAACTGTCACACTGCCTGAAATTTCACCCTTAGAGATTAATTATTTTAGGTGATAAATGTTCCCTTTTAGAAAGAAAACATAACTGGAAGAGCTAATGCATTCTACTTTGATCAATCAAAATGTTTTCTTAATTAAATTATTTTTTAAGATCTGTATTCCTCTGTGAAAAAAGAGAACAGGGAACTGTGACATAAGCAGTTTAGAAAGCAGAAGGGAACAATAATTTTAGAACATGGTGCACTGTGCTGGATGGCTTGCCATGGATAGAAGGCATTGAAAGCATGAAAATAATAAGCATCTAGAGAGAAGGGAGATCTGGGTAGTGGGAATGAGGTAAAAGGTGCAAAGAAGAGAAGTAGCCAGGCATGAAAATCAAGCTTTTCTGAGTTCAATATTTTCTCAACTGAAATTTTAGTTCACCTAAGCTATAAACCAGCAGACTTTTAGTTTAGTCAATAATATAGATATTCCAGCTCTGCCACTATTTCTCTATATAGTCCTGGGCAAACCATTTAAGTTCTCCGCAACCCAGTTTCCTACTTAGTAAAAGGAGATATTGGGATACATGTTAAATGTCTAACACAGTCATGTGATGGAGGTCTTACCTCCCCTGTATTTGTATTCACTTCCTAGTGAAGGGGAGACAACAATGATTCAACAAGATTATTTCTATTATGTAGAAGTTATCTGAGCCTGAGGAGTGTCTCTTTAGCATCATAGAAATTTCCCCAGTGAAAATTTGGTAATTGGCCTCCACTAAAGACAAAGATATAGACTGAAATGACTAAAGAACTCTCAAGAAACCATTCTCTCAAAGATGCCTAAAATATTACTTGCATGGGACATATGTATTATTAAGTCATTTCTCTGGTTATAAAATGGCAATAACTATCATATATGATGATGATGATGATGATGATGTTAGAAATGGCATGTCTGCATAGTACTAGGTTGCACAGTAGTACTAAGATATAGAAAAATCTAATACCAAAGTCAGATACATACTTGACAAAGATTATTTGAACACAGCACCTGAATAATACATACTGTCTCTATATTATCTTAGTTCCCAGTCTAAATCCCCTAGAGTCCTCATAGTCAATTAATAAACATTTATCAAACCCCTGATATGGGCCCAGGCACAAGGATAAGCACCAGAAATACAAAGAGAGGCAAAAGATACTATCTGTCTTTAAGGAGCTTGCTATCTAATAGAAGACAATTCATAAAAATAAGCTGGAAAGAGGAGCCTAAAATGAGGGTACCAGGAAGGGAGGAATAGAGATTGAAATGATGATGCTTGGCACTCAGTTGAGAAATGTTGAGGAACATGGTCTGGATATTCTCAATGAATGAAAATTTGTGAGGAGTTCTCCATTTGAAAGGAGAGTGAATCAAAGGACAGGTATGAGGGGCCTATCTGAACCTGCCTAGAGTCTCTGTATCATTATAGAAATTTCCCCATTGAAATTGCTGCTGACCTCCTCTCAAGTCAGAGATAATTGTCTCTTTAAAAACTGGAGGAAAGGGGCAGCTAGGTGGCACATTGGATAGAGCACCAGCCCTGGAGTCAGGAGTACCTGAGTTCAAATCTGGCCTCAGACACTTAATAATTACCTAGCTGTGTGGCCTTAGGCAAGCCACTTAACCCCATTGCCTTGCAAAAAAAAAAAAAAAAAAAAAAAAAACCAGAGGAAGTTTCAAGAGCCCATTCCCCCAAAATAAACCAAAAGGTTACTTGCCCTGGGCATTTGTCTGATTAAACCAACCAAAATTTTTGGAGGACACAAAAAGGATATAGTAGAAGTTGTATCTACAAATGTTTAATACCCTTGTGAAATATATATAATTTTCATTGTTACTAGAATTTAGAAGCCGAATGATGCATAGTTTGTTTCTATAAAATCTCAGTGACAAACCTTAATCATCCATAGCACACTGTTGTTGGAATATATAATCTAAAACCTGTATCTAATTAACCTCAGAAAAACCCTGAAGGTACTTTTGCCAGAAATCGAGATCCTTAATTTTTTGTTAACTTTGTAACTAGATCATAGGGGCCACACATCCTCATCTCCTTTGTAACTCCCCAAACCCATAAAATGAATGTGTTAATATATCCTGCTAAATTTCCTCTGCGTAATGGATTTTTTAGAAGAGTAGATAATGAATGGTCTCAAAATGTAGTTCATAGGACCAAGTTCCATTCAAAACTTTCTCTGTTTTCAGTAGGGACGAAGTTGTACCTTAAAAGCAAGTTCAAGTATTGTTCTATTAGAAACCAGGAGGGATGGGAATTCAGAGAAGCCTGGAAGACTTGCATGAACCGATGCTGAGTGAGATGAACAGAACCAGAAGAACATTGTATACCCTATTAGCAACATGGGGTTGATGATGGGTTTTAATGGACTTTCTCATTTCATCAATGCAACAATCAGGGACAATATTGGTGTGACTGTGATGGAGAATACCATCTGTATCCAGAGAAAGAATTGTAGAGTTTGAACAAAGACCAAAGATTATTACCTTTAACATGTATATCATATATTTATCTTATGTAATCTTGCTTTCTCTTACATTTTGTTTTTTCCTTTAAGTATATGGTTTCTCTCTCAACACATTCAATTTTGATCAATGTATATCATGGAAACAATGTAATCATACTGCCTTCTGTGGAGGTGGGGGAGGGAAGCAAGATTGGGGAAAATTATAAAATTCAAAACTAAATACATTTTTAAAAATTTTAAAAAGCAAGTTCACAAAAGATATTATTGACCATGAGGTACAATGATAAAAAAAAGAATTGTAGAAACATAGAATATGAGAGTTGGGAGGATCTCAGTGGTCATCTAATCCCCTTCATATAGTGCAGTATAGTGAAATATAGTGCAGGCAGAACAAAGCAGCTTCAGTTATCCAGGAAGAGACCACAAGGTGACTGGGTCTCCAGGGGTTCCTAGGTCCAGTGGCAGCCCAGGGATTGCCAAGAATAATTTGGAAGGTCAACAGAAAAACTCTGCCTCACCAGAGTGATAACTTAAGCCAGTCTAGCACAGGCCTCAGTGCAGAGTTATCCAGCAGGGAGTCACCCCAGCAGCTGCTTCCACCTACATGACATGGCATGATATAACTTGGCATTATACAACACATTTTACCAAAGTTAAGACTTTAGTTTAAAGCATAGTTTAGTGTAGACTAGAATAGAACAGAATAAAATAGCATCATAAAATATAGCACAGTACCTAGCGAAGTCCTGTGTAGTATATTTTATATAAATATTGTTTATATAGTTTGGCATGTAATGTAGAACATCTTTTAGCATAGTGAAGAATAATACTTCCAAATAGTAATAGTATATAATAGTATCACATCACACAAGACAATAAAGCATAATCTAACAATGTAGAAGAGGAAAAAAATAAACTACCATACTATGCTATACTATTAAGGCATGATATATGGTAGGGATTAAAACAGCACAGTGTAGTCCAATCCAGTACTGTGGATTAATGTTTAGGATAGAATAACCTACTTTGGCATAGGTCAGTACAGCATAATACATGACTGTACAATGGGACTGATGAAGAAAACAGAACATAGTCTAGCAGAGTCATCAATATGGCACCTATTATACCAATGTATAATAGTGTAACCAAATACAGTAGAGTTCATTTCACTATGATACTGAGCTCAGCAATAAATGATAGATAACATCAAAGTGTTAAATGCCATGTTAAGCTGGCATTATCAGTCCATAGTATATTACTTATCATGCCAGTATCAGCCTGTGTTATGTATCACATGCTTTATAATAAATACCATATGATAATTATTATGCTATCCTATGCTATAGCATGCTTTGGTAATCCCTGCTCTATTCTTCTATGAGATATTATATTATGCTATATATATATATATATGTATATATATATATACATATATATATATATATCATTCTGTCCTGTGTAGTATGGTCTAGGTTATAGCTTACCATGGTATATTACATTCTTTAATATACCAAGCCATACTATCTATTATGTATGCTAAATTCTATGTAAACTATATAGGATGAAATTGGTATGGCATGGCATGGCATGGCTTGGAATAACATATATAAGAAATTATATATTTTGTAGTGTAGCAATATATCATTAAGTATATCATAAATTAGAACATGGCATTACATTGTATAGTGAAGCACATCATGGCAAAGCAGAACATAGTGAAGTACGTAATGAAACAGGGAGGTAGATAGAGTAACTGATAGTAAAATACAGTATAGCACATTTTAATGCAATGTTGTGTAGAGTAATACAGCAGACATTAACATAGCATAGGCATAGCCTTGCAAGGCATAGCATAGCATAGCATAAGGTATTAATATATCAGAGGATAGTGAAACATAATTTAACAAATCAGAGCATGGTGTATAATATAATCATATACTAGCATAGCATAGTTGTATATTATAGGACAACTAGGTCATACAGTGGGGCAGAATCAGGAACCTACAGTTTGGCTGATTCTTCCTCCTAAGTTTAAAACTGATCTCAGATACTTACTAGTTGTGTGATCCTGGGCAGGTCACTTTATCCTACTTACTTTTGTTTCCTCCTTTGTAAAATGATCTGGAGAAGGAAATGACAAACCAATCCAATATCTTAGCTAAGAAAATCCCAAATAGGGTCACAAAGAGTCAGGTACAATTGAAAAAGACTCAACAACAATAGAACAGGTATGATAATAACACTTTCACTACCTACATCATGGATATTTTTGAAAAAACGTGCTTTGAAATCATTTACAATGTAATATGATGACTAAACAAGAACAATAAGAATATATTATATAGAATAGGATAATATACTGAAGTACAACATAGAATAGAATAGCATAGTTTGTGTACTGTAGTTCAGTATAGTATTGTACAAAACAGAACAATATACAGGATAAGATAGTAATAAATAGAATAGCATCATATAATAACATGTCCTATCGCACAGTATAGTATAATATAGATTAAGACATTATAGTACAGTATAGGAGAGTAACATGTTAGTCTGACATAATTTAGAATTTATTACATACTGATATATGACATAATACCAGTATTATATAATTTACCATATTGTTGTTATATGTCATTTATACTCTGGTTTAAGAAGTGCCATGTTATAGTGCACTATGGGTTAGACTGTACTATATTATATGTATACTCTACTATTTACTAAATATATTGTGCAGTATTAAAATGTGTTATACTGAAAAAGATCTCAAAGCACTTTCTTCAAAAGATTCTGTGAAGTAGGTAATAAAAGATCCCTGGGTAAGGAAATTATCATGTAGACTGGCATTTCTTTTTAAAGCAAAAAATCCCTCCTACCCCCCAAAATGCACATTTAACTCATGTGTTTGATAAATATGTTCTGTTTTCAAGACCAAATCTGTGTATGTATAAAAGAGATTTATTGGTATCATCTGCTGAAGGGCACTGTAACTAGTTCTTCTGCTATTTCAATAAATCGAAAAATAAAATGTATTTTATATATGTGTGTGTGTGTGTGTGCTGACAAATTTAATATGAATACAATGTATTTTATTGGTCACTAATAACTGAGAAGATAAGGAAAGGACTAATGAAGAATATAATGCTTAGCCAGCATTTTGAAGGGAACAAGGGAAAAGAAGTGTGTTCCAAGCATGGAATACAACCAATGGAAGACTAATGGGAAAGAAGAGAGAGAGTAGTTTTATGTGAGGAATAGCAAGAAAAGCTCACTTGAATGAATTGGAGCAAAAAAGGATATCAATTAGAAAGCTATTACAATTATTTGATTGAGGGCTGAGAGGGACTCAAACTAAAGAGATTGCTTTGTGAGTAATGACAAGGAAGCAGATGTGAGAGATATTTTGGCAATAGAAATGACAAATTTTGACAACAGACTGGGTATATGGCATCATTGCTAGTGAAGAGTGATTAATTTCAGAGAGGTTTCAAATAGGAGTAACTGGAAGGATAATGATGCCCTCTAGAGATGAGTATACTTTGTCTGTATCACATATGAACCATAACCTACATTAAGGAAAGACTAATTCTCCAACAATAGAAAGGACATTGCCTCCCTCTCCTTACTCTATCAGGGTGGGAAAAAAAGGATCTCTGCTTGTTACTCCCAGGGTCCCTAGAACCAGAGGTGCAAGAGCAGAGACAGACCCTGGAGATCAAGACTGTGGAAGTAAGGGAAGATCAGATGGAGTCACTGAGGAGGCAAGTCTGACAGAGCAGAAGCTTAGAGCCAGAGCAAAAACCATTGTGTGGGTATCTCAGGCCTGAGGAGTAAGTGGTGGTGTGTACAGAGTAGACAACTAAAATCAGGAAGACACTAATTAGTTGTGTCACTCTGGTTAAGTCACTTAATCAGTATCTGCTTCAATTTCTTCATTTTTAAAATGAGGATCATAGCACCTATCTCCCAATATTGTTGTGAAGACAAAATGAGATAATATTTGTCAAGGACTCAATGCAGTGCATGGAACATAATAGGTACTTAATAAATAACTTATATCCTTCCTTTTTTTGTTCTTTCCATCTCACTGAGACCTGATTCTCTCCATATATATATCTGTATCTCTCTCCATCTTATTCATTCCTGGTTGAACCTTCTTTTACACCCTTCATATAAATGGTCTTGGAGAAGGAATCAGAAAACTCCTTCCTCCCTTATTGTCTCTTCTAGACTTTCCTTTTTCCATCATCATTCATTGATCTCTCCTCCTTTGAAATTTACTTTATCCAAATTTTTCACCTAATCCAGGTCCTTGGTGACTGTTATCTACTGGAATCCAGGTCATTAACTCTTCAACTCTTCTTTCTCGATGAATTCAGTAACTCTCTCTCTCTCTCTCTCTCTCTCTCTCTCTCTCTCTCTCTCTCTCTCTCTCTCTCTCTCATTCTGACCCTCATTCTCATTTTCTCTCTCATTCTCTCACCTGTCACCTCTATAATAAAGGATTTCAATATCAAAGTCCCTTCAAATATGTTAACCACTAAGTTAATCAATTTACTCAATTCTCACAAGCTCCAGTCCACACATTACAATGGGCCCACCCTTGCCTTTACCAGAACTCATAAGTATTCCACTTCTATGATCAAAATCTGTGAAATTCTTTTATACAGACATAATCTTCTGTCATTTCATCTCATCTCTACCTATGACTTACCCATTAAAACTCTACAGTATCCTTCTTGCCTGCCTTATCTTATCAGTGATCATACTTTGTCAAACTCAACCCTGGTTTACTACTAATATCCATATGTTGATATAGAATATAGATGATATCACCTCTGGATTCCTAAAATCTATGCTTCTCACAAAGTAGTTTCAGATTACAATTGCTTTTATGGTTATCTCAGAAAAATTCATTTATTAAGTGTTCACGTATCTAAGCATCCAGTGGATGCATCCAGAAATACCTACCATAGAAGATGGGAAACTGTTTACCCTTCTACATAGGTGGAATTCTTTTACAAAGCAATTTAGATACAGATAAAGAGACAGAGACAAAAAGAAAGAGAAAGAAAATAAAAGTTTAAGAACTGAATTCAAGTCTTGACATACATTACATATTAACTGAGCATTTACAGGAACCAGGAAGACTAAGAGGCAGATGGCAGAAGGCAGTGCATTCTGAACACAGTGAACAGACAGAGCAAAGGTACAGTAACCTTGGCAATAGAATTCCAAGATTGGAGACATTGGACAATTTAACTGTAAAAGAAGTTTGTAACCATATTTGGAAAGCCTCTAAATGCCATCAGGAAGAGTTTATATTTTATCCTAGAAATCATAGAGGGCCAATTAAGTGATCATTGCCTTTCACATTCTTCAGAATGACTCAGTTCAGGTCCCACCTCTTACACAAAGTCTTGCTAGAGTCCCTTCCATCCACCACCCAGTTGCTAGAATCTTCTTCCGCCTAAACTTGCCTTGTATTTACTTATCTGTGTGTGTGTATATATACATATATATGTATATATATACACATATATATGTATATATACATAAATATATATAATACATATACATACATATACACACATATATATATTATATATTATATATCTATACATATACATATACATATACATATACATATACATATACATATACATATACATATACATATACATATACATATACATATACATATACATATGTATGTATATACATCCCTGCAGGAAAACATAAGCTCATTGACTATAAAGGAGAGTTTTTCTTCTTGTTGCTGTTGTTGTATTCCCAGGAGCTAGTATAGTGCCACCTAAAAAGTAGCTTATTTCTGTAAGGAGCAGAAACAGCAAAACATTTCCCAAAGCATTCCGTTACATTATTGGATGGTTTTAACTATTGGAAAGTTTTAAATTATATTTAACTGAATTCAATGTTCATGTAAATTCAATTCAACATTGTCCAGGAATGGATACTTCCTGAATACTCATGTTCAACAAATATGTAGTAATTTGTCATTTAGCTGGGGAAGACTTTAGAAAAGGAGCAGGAATGAGCCTTGAGCTGAATCATGTAGAATAGGCCAGATTTGGATAAATGTGATAATTTTTCCCCCTCAGCTAGGGGATCTGTGGAAATACTAGGGATACTTTGTGGCAAATATTCTTGAGTTTACAAGGCTTAAAGATCATGATGGCACTGTCAATAACTCTACGGCAAAAACTAAAAAGTCACCTAGTTCATCAACTCTCATTACCAAGTATATTATCTAGGCAGTGGCTTATCTGTATACAATAACCACCTAAGTCACACAAATGCCTCTAAGGAGGAATGATGTTTTTATTAGGTTATAACATACAGACCATTTTTCTTTTTGTTGGGGGAAAATGTTTTCTTTACAAGATTGTGCTGTGAGGGAAAAAGTTGCTTA
Source organism: Macrotis lagotis (assembly GCF_037893015.1). Taxonomy (NCBI): domain Eukaryota; kingdom Metazoa; phylum Chordata; class Mammalia; order Peramelemorphia; family Peramelidae; genus Macrotis; species Macrotis lagotis. The sequence continues at coordinate 132,481,311 of NC_133658.1, forward strand.
AGTATAAGAATAGTTAGAAAAAGAAAATAATTCATTCTCCTACTGCCCTTTTAGCAATAACATTATTCTGTGAATTTTTCCTACTCTTGCTTAAGTATAAATGATTCTTCTTAAAAAACTGACTTTATAAACATCAGAACACACAAAAAAATCTAAATGAGGGACTAAATGTTTGTCCTTAATTCTCAAAGAATCAAAATGACATCATTATGTTAGAGTCAAGTTACAGTATGTCTGATTGTGGTTGATCAGGCTAATATGAGCTAAGAATGTTCTTTCACAGGTTAGGCACAACAAGACCATGTGAACACCTGGGGTGGAATGCCTAAACTTGTATGTCTTGCATTTTCTTTGAGTTACTTCAATTCTGTTTTGTTCAGAGAGCACAGCACTCTTCTCTGATGAGGGCACAACAGATGAGAATTCCTGTGCAGTGTCTCTTATGTCACATAATTAATTCCAAATTTCTTAAGAGAGACTTTGAGACTTCTGGCCAAGATGGCAGAGAGAAGATAGGCACTAAGCTAAGGTCTCCTGGTTTCCCATCAAAAATAATATGAAAGAAACCTCTTGACAGAAATCCTATTGACAAAACCCAGAAAGACAAGTTAGGAGAAGAATGTCAACTAAAAGGTCTGTCTCCTGTGATCATGGGTGAACCAGGGGCAGAGAGCAGAGAGCCAGTGGGGATGGGGTGAAAATCGGACTAACCTAAGATCAGTCACGAAGGCTTTGACCATGGGAGGCGGGGTCCAAGGCCATGGAGACTTTGGCCATGGGAGTGCAGGTCTGGAGAGCACCAGCACAGAGATTTAGAGTGCTGCTAGACATCAATCTCTTCAGCTCAGTGACATGGTCTCCATGCTTTCAGCAGAGTTTTCATCCCAGAACAAACACAGTAATAGCCCCTCCACCACTCTAGGCTCAGGTGTGGGCAGTAGAGCTCCCTCAGCTGAAAGGGAGATTAACATTCCTGTTCCAGAGTCCAGTCCACATTGTTCAAGGATAATTCAGACCCTGCTGCTACACCTCACCCCCTCCAGGCCTAGGGAGAGAAACTCAAATCAAGACCACAGACACTCCAGAGAAAGCAACCAGAATTCCCTATTGACCAGCCCACTTGGAGTTACTAAGTCAAGTGAGCAAAGACTCTAGGGATTTCAAAACCAAACCTCTGTGAGTCAGCCACTCCCCCAACACAAGATCCTAGGAAAATGAAGAAAAGCCATAGAAAAGTGGGGGTCTATAGAACACTACTTAGAAGGTAAAGATCATGACTCAGAGAGAGACCTAAAACTACCAAAGAGAATATGAATTGATCTCTGGTCCAGAAATACTTCCTAAAAGAAATGAGGAAGGAGTTTAAAAATCAATTGGAAAAATTGGAAAAAGAAACTTGAGAGAAAATTAACACCTTGCGACAACAAGAAAACAAATCCTTGGAAAATACAAAAAGAAAATAATTCTCTCAAATCCTCAATTGAGCAAATGCAAAAAGAAAATAATTCAAAACTACACTTGGGGGCGGCTAGGTGGCACAGTGGATAAAGCACCAGCCCTGGAGTCAGGAGTACCTGGGTTCAAATCCGGTCTCAGACACTTAATAATAGGTCTCAAACATCTAGCTGTGTGGCCTTGGGCAAGCCACTTAACCCCATTTGCCTTGGGAAAAAAACTACACTTGGGCAAATGGAAAACTCCTTCAAAAATAGAATTAACCAGTTGGAAAAGTATTTGCAAAAGGTAAATGAAGAAAATTCTTCTCTTAAAAAAAGAATGGAGTCTATGGAAATTAATGACTTCATGAGACATCAAGAATCTCTTAAACAAAACCAAAAAAATCAAAAAGAAGAAGAAAATGTAAAATATTCCATTGGCAAAACCACTGACTTCAAGAATAGAATTAGGAGAGACAACCTAAGAATCATTGGTCTTCCTGAAAACATTGAAGAGAAAAATAACCTGCACTTAATATTACAGGATTTAGTGACGAAAAACTGCCCTGGTATCATGGAACCATAGGGCAAAATAGCTATTGCAAGAATACATTGATCCCCTCTGGAAAAAGATCCCAAAAGGAAAACATCAAGAAATAATGTGGCCAAATTCAAGAACTATTAGATAAAAGAGAAAATCCTGAAGGAGTTAGAAAGAAACAATTTAGATACCAAGGAGTCAAAGTAAGGATTACACAGGACCTGGCTGCATCAACATTAAGGGATCAAAGGGCCTGGAATGTGATATTCTGAAAAGCGAGGGAACTTGGAATACAGTCAAGAATCCACTATCCAGCAAAACTGAGCCTTCTCTTCCAGGGGAAAAGATGGACATTTAATGAAATAGGAGACTTTCATCTTCTCTTCCTGATGAAAAGACCAGAGCTAAATAGAAAATTTGGACAACAAACAGGAGACTCAAGAGATACATGAAAAGGTTAAAAAAAAGTAAAGAAAAAACTGCTAATAAGATGAAACTGACTATATCCTCACCTGGAAGAAAGATTCTCATAAATCTCAAGAACTGTAACTCTATTAGAGAGAATATACTTTGCCAGAAGTGATAGAAACTCATGACTGATCTGTGACTCTGATAGAATGATTTAAAAACAATATTTCCTTGAAAAGGGGGAACAGTAAAGGAGGATGAGGAGATTGAATGGAGTGAATCACATTACATAAAGAGGTACAAAGGACCCACTGCAAAAGAGGGGAAGAAATGAGGAAGTGAGAACAGCCTGAATCTTAGTCTCATCAGAATAGGCCTTAAATTAACATACACACACACACTCAGTTAAGTGAGAAAGTTATCTTACCTTTCAAGTATAAAAAGGGGAAAGGGGAGGGGGAAGAAAAGAGGAAATAACAGAAGGAAGAAAGGGCAAAGGAAAAGGGGAAAGGAAAGGGCAGGGGTTGGAACAAGGGGACAAATATACTAAAGGTGGTTGTATTCAGAAACAAAATATTGGGGAATATGGATAAAGTGATAAAAGGGGAAAATATAAACAGAGGGGAAAAAAGCATGGAGGGCAATAAAGAGTTAGTAATTATAACTTTGAATGTGAATGGGATGAACTCTCCCATAAAACATAATTAAAAACCTAAAAAAGAATCCTACAATATGCTACTTACAAGAAACTCATTTGAAGCAGAGAGATACATAGAATAAAGGTAAAATGTTGGAGAAAAATATATTTTGTTTCAGCTAAAGTGAAAAAAGCAGGGGTAGCAATCGTTATCTCAAACAAAGCAGCTGCAAAAATAGATCTCATTAAAAGAGATAAGGAAGGAAATTATATCCTCCTAAAAGGTACTACAGATAATAAAGAAATTTCAATACTAAATACATATGCACAAAATGGTATAGCATTCAAATTTTTAGAGAAGTTGAATGAGTTACAGGATGACATAGATAACAAAACTCTACTGGTGGGAGACCTCAACTGCCCGCTCTCAGCTAACCATAAAATAAACAAGAAAGAAGTTAAGGAGGTAAATAAAATGTTAGACAACCTAGGCATGATAGAGCTTTGGAGAAAGTTGAATGGTGATAGAAAGGAATATACTTTTTTTCCCCACAGTACATGATACTTACACAAAAATTTACCATGTACTAGGCCATTAAAACCTAATAATCCAAAGCAGAAAGACAGAATTAGTGAAAATTAGTGAAAACATCCTTCTCAAATTATAATGTCATAAAAATCACAGAGAGAGATAGACCTAAAACTAAGGAAACTAAATGACCTCATTTTAAAGAATGAGTGTATCAAACAACAAATCATAGAAGGAATTAATGAATTCATCCTAGATAATGATAATGAGACAGCATAAAACTTATGGAATACAGCCAAGGCAGTTGTCATGGGCTATATTATATCTTTAAATACTTACATGAATAAATTGGAGAAAGAGGAAATCAATGAACTAAAACATGCACTAAAAAAATTAAAGAAAGAACAAATTTTAAAACCCCAATTAAGTACCAAATTAGAAATTCTAAAACTTAAAGGAGAAATTAACAAAATCAAAAGAAAGAAAACTATTGAATTTGTTAATAAATAAAACTAAGAGCTTGTTTTATGGAAAAAACAACAAAATTGATAAACCTCTGATTAATTTGAGTGGAAGAAAAAAGAAAGTAGGAAATCAAATTACCAGTATCATAAAGAAAAACAGTGAACTCACTACCAATGAGGAAGAAATTAAAGTAAAAATGAGGAATTATTTTGCCCAACTGTATGCTGATAAATTTGATAATCTAAGTGAAATAGCTGAATATTTACAAAAATATAAGTTGCCCAGCTTAAATGAAGAGGAAATTAAATATTTAAATAAACCTATCTCAGAAAAAGAAATCCAACAAACCATTATTGAACTCCCTAAGAAAATATCTCCAGGGCTAGACAGATTCACAAATGAATTCTATCAAACATTTAAGGAATAAATGGTTCCAATTCTATATAAACTCTTTGGCAAAACAGGTAAGGACAGAACACTGCCTAACTCTATGACACCAATTTAATGCTGCTACCTAATCCATAAAGAGTCAAAACAGAGAAAGAAAATAATAGACATCTCCACAATGAATACAGATGCAAAAATCTTAAATAAAATCTCAGCAAAATGATTACAGCAAGTTATCACTCAGACAATACACTATGACCAAGCAGGATTCATACCAGGAAAACAAGATTGGTTCAATATTAGGAAAACTGTTACCTTAATTAACTAGATCAATAATAAAGTTATCAGAAATCATATGATTATATCAATAAATGCTTAAAAAGCCTTTGAAAAAATACAACACCTATTCCTACTAAAAACACTAGAGAACATAGAAATTAATAGAAATTCCTTAGAATAATAAGTGGTATCTATCTGAAACTATCAACAAGCATTATATGCAATGAGGATAAGCTAGAGGCATTTCCAGTAAGATCAGGGGTGAAACAAGGATGCCCGTTATCACCACTGCCATTCAATATTGTGTTAGAAATGTTAGTTTCAGCAATAACAGAAGAAAAAGAAATTGAAGGAATTAGAATTGGGAAGAAAGAAACAAAACTCTCACTCTTTGCAGATGACAGTGATGGTAAACCTAGAGAATCCCAAAAAAATCTTAAAAACTACTAGAAATAGGGTGGCTAGGTGGTGTAGTGGATAAAGCACCAGCCTTGGAGTCAGGAGTACCTGGGTTCAAATCCGGTCTCAGACATTTAATAATTACCTAGCTCTGTCGTCTTGGGCAAGCCACTTAACCCCATTTGCCTTGCAAAACCTAAAAAAAACAAATCCTTAGCATTTCTATATATTAATAGCAAGATACAGCAGTAAGAGCTAGAAAAAGAAATCCCATTCAAAATAACTTCAGACAATACAAAATACTTGGGAGTCTACCTGTCAAGGAAGACTCAGAAACTATGAGAACAACTATAAAACACTTCTCTCACAAATAAAATAAGATTTAAAAAATCTGGAAAAATATCAACTGCTTATGTATAGGCCAAGCTAATATAAAAATTACAATTATACCTAAATTAAACTACTTATTTAGTGCCCTGCCAATCAAAATTCCAAAAAAACGACTACTTTAATGAGTTAGAAAAAATTATATGTAAATTCATATGGAGAAACAAAATGTCAAGAATACCCAAAGATTTAATGAAAATAGTGCAAAAGAAGGTGGCCTATCCCTACCATATCTAAAATTATATGATAAAGCATCAGTCAGCAAAACTGTCTGATACTGGTTAAGATCAGTGGAATAGAGTAGGTGCAATAGCAGGAAATGATTATAGTAATGATAATAGTAATCTGCTATTTGTTAAACCCAAATAGTCCAACTTTTAGGATAAAAACTCTCTCTTTGATAAAAACTGTTGGGAAAATTAGAATTTAATAGGGCAGAAACTTGGATTACACCAACATCTCACACCCTATACCAAGATAAGATCAAAATGGATACAGGATTTAGAGATAAAAGACAATATTATAAGCAAACTAGGAGATCAAGGAATAGTTTTACTATCAGATCTATGAAAAGGGAGAGATCATTAAAAACAAACTAGATGGGGGCGGCTAGGTGGCACAGTGGATAAAGCACTGGCCCTGGAGTCAGGCGTACCTGGGTTCAGATCTGGTCTCAGACACTTAATAATTACCTAGCTGTGTGGCCTTGGGCAAGCCACTTAACCCCATTTTCCTTGCCAAAAAACCCCTAAAAACAAACTAAGTAATTTTGATTACAGTAAATTAAAAAGCTTTTGCACAGACAAAAGCACTGTAACCAAGATCAGAAGAAATGTAGTAAGTTGGGAAACTACTTTTACAACTAGTGTTTCTGACAAAGGACTCATTTCTAAAATAGAGAATTAAGTCAAATGTATTCAAAAAAAAAAAACAAGCCATTCCCCAAATGGTCAAAGGACGCAATTTACATATGAGGAAATCAAAGCTATCCATAGTCATATAAAATTGTTCTAAATCATTACTTGCTAGAGAAATGCAAATTAAAGCATCTCTGAGGTACCATTTCACACCACTCAGACTGGTCAATATGACCAGAAAGGACAATGATCATTGTTGGAAGAGATATGGGATATCTGGGACACTAATGCATTGTTGGTGGAGCTGTAAACTTATACAACCTTTCTGGAGAGCAATTTGGAATTACGCCCAAAGGGCAATAAAAATGTGCATACTCTTTGATCCAGCAATACCACTACTGAATTTTTACCCTGAAGAGATCAAGAAAGAAAACGGGTAAAAACATCACTTGGTCAAAAATACTCATAGCAGTTCTATTTGTGGTAGCAAAGAATTGGAAATTGAGTGAATGTCCATCAATTGGGGAATGGCTGAACAAATTGTGGTATATGTACATTATGGAATACTATTGTTCTATTAGAAACCAGGAGGGATGGGAATTCAGAGAAGCCTGGAGGGATTTGCATGAACTGATGCTGAGCAAGATAAGCAGAACCAGAAGAACATTGTACACCATAACAGTAACATGGAGTTGATGATCAACCTTAATGGATTTGAGATCATTTCATAAGTACAACCATCAGGGACAATTTTGTGGTATCTGCAATGCAGAATACCATCTGTATCCAGAGAAAGAAATGTAGAGTTTGAACAAAGACCAAAGACTATTGCCTTTAATTTAAAAAAACAACTGTTATTATGTAATCTTGCTATCTCTTATGTTTTATCTTTTTTTGTCTTAAGGATATGATTTCTCTCTCAACACATTCATTTTAGATCAATATATAGCATTGAAACAATGTAAAGACTAACAGACTGCCTTCTGTGGGAGGGGAGGGAAGCAAGATTTGGGGGAAAATTGTAAAATTCAAAAATAAATAAATTTATTTTAAACATTTAAAAAGAGAGAGTTTGAGATTATCTTTGTATTGCTTCATCTGACTATCAAGTGAGCACTTGTCCTGTGCAATTTATCCATAAGACAGACTTTTTAGCAAGTGTCCACTTGGCATTTGACCAATATGGCCAGCCCATTGGAACTGCCAAAAGTTCCTTTTTCTTTGATTTCTTTGTTATGTAGATCTAATAACAATTTTGATGGTTCACAGGGTAATCCTTTGGGGTTAGGTTCAAACTGTTCTCTAGCAAGGTTGTATCACTTCATAACTCCACCAATAGAACATAATTATCCCTGGTTTTTTTACATCCCCTTCAAAAATTGTTATTTTCCTTTTATGTCATATAATCCAATCTGATAAATAAGAAGTAGTTTTAATTTGCATTTCTCTCATTAATAGTGATTTAAGGCATTTTTTCATATGACTATAGAGAGCTTTATTTTCTTCTTCTAAAACTGTCAGCTCATATCATTTGATTATTTACCAACTGAGGAATGATTTGTATTTTTATAAATTTGACTCCATTACCTATATATTTGAGAAATGAGGCCTTTATCAGAGAAATTGCTGTAAAATTATTTCTCATTTTCCACCTTTCCTTTTAATTTTGGCTACATTAGTTTGGTTCCTGCAAAAACTTTTCCATTTTGCATAATTAAAATTATTCATTATAGTATCCATGATTCTCTCTATTTCTTATTTCTTCATAAACCCTTCCCCTCCATGGATCTGACTACTAATTTTTTCCCATATTCTCCTAATTCATTTATGATATCACCATTTATGTCTAAATCATATACCCATTTTGACCTTATCTTGGAATACAGTGTGACAAGTTCTATGAAGAGTTTCCCCTAAATTGCTTTCCAATTTTTCCAGCTTTTTTTTCAAATATTGAGTTCCTACTTGGATCTTGAGTTTATTAAATATCTGATTACCTGATCTATTTCATTGATTCACCACTCTATTTCTTAGCTAATACCATATTGTTTTGGTGATTACTACTTTGAAACAGATTAAGGCCATATTTCTTCACTTTTTTCATTGATTTTGTTAATAATCCTAATTTTTGTTATTCCAGATGAAGTTTATTATTTTTTCTAGATCTATAAAATAATTGTTTTTCATTCAATTCATGGTGAATTTTAATTTTTATTATATTGACTCAGCCTAGCAATAATGTTTCTCCAGTTATTTAGATTGTGTGAAAAATGTTTTGTAATTGTATTCATATACTACCTGGATTTATCTTAGAAGGTAAGCTCCCAAGTATTTTATAATGTCTATAATTATTTAAAAGGCATTTTTCTTTCTATCTCTTCCCAATTGACTTTGTTGGTAATATATTTATGTGAGTTAATATAACTTTGCTAAAGTTGTTTTTTCAAGAGCTTTTTTAGTTGATTCTCTAAGTATAGCATGATATCATCAGCAAAGAATGATAGTTTTGCTTCTTCATTGCCCTATTCCATACTTATTCCTTCTAGTTTTTTTTCTTGTTTTATTGATAACATTGATTTTAATACAATATTGAATAATAATGGTGATATTGGACATCCTTACTACAATCCTGATCTCATTGTGAATTCCCATATCACATAAATGAATACTATTGATTCCAGAAAGATACTTCTTATCATTTTAAGGATAGTTCTATTTACTCCTATGTTTCTAGTATTTTTTATAAGAATAGGTATTGTATTTAATTTTCTGTATTTAACATTTTCTGCATCTGTGGAGATAATAGTATGATTTTTGTTACTTTGTTATTGACAAAGTCAAATATACTTATAGCTTCATAATAATGAATCAGTCTTGCATTCCTTGTATAAATTCCACAAAGTCCTAGTGTATATTATTTGTGATATATTGCTACAGTTTCCTTGCTAGCACTTTATTTAAAAATTTTGCATCTATATTCATTAGGGAAATTGACCTAAAGTTTTCTTTGCCTGTTTGTTTTTTCTTTCTGGTTTAGGTGTCAAAACTTCATTTGTGTCATAAAAGAAATTTGATAAAACTCTTTTAGCTAGTTTTTCAAATAGTTTACATAGTATTTGAATTAATTGTTCTTTAACTGTTTGATAGTTTTCACTTGGAAATCCATCTAACCCTGGTTATTTTTTCTTAGGGAGTTCAATGATGTCTTAGTCAATTTCTTTTTCTAAGATAAACTGATTCAAGTATTCTATTTTCTCTTTTGTTTATCTAGACAATATATATATATAGTAAACATTTATCAGTTTCACTTAGATTGTCAGTATATTATAAATTTGATAAAATTGTTTCCAAGACTTTTTAAAATTTAATTTCCATTGGTGGTAAAATCACCATTTTTATTTTTGATACTGGTAATTTGGCATCTTTTTTTTAAAATCAAATTAACCGGTTTTTATTTCATTATTTTTCATAAAATCTGCTTTTAGTTTTATTTATTATTAAATGACTTTCTTGTCTCAATTTTATTAATTTCTTCTTGGATTTTTAGGAATTCCATTTTGATAATTAGGAATTTAAAATTTGTTCTTTGTCTAATTTTTTTTCTAATTTTACTGCTTCAAGTCCAATTTATTGATATGCTTTCTCATTATTGATGCATTTAGAGATATAAATTTTCCTTAAAGTGCTACTTTGGTTGTATCCCATAAATTTTGATATGCAATCTCATTGTTGTCATTATCTTTAAAGAAATTATTGATTGTTTCTATGGTTTTTTCTTTGATTCACTCATTTTTAGGATTAGATTATTTAATTTCCAATTATTTTAATCAATGCTTTCAAGGCACTCTATTAAACGTAATTATCTTTTTTTTACATTATGGCTTAGACAAGATGCATTTAACGTTTTTGTTTTTCAGTGAAGTTTTTATGTCCTGATACATGGATAATTTTTTGTGAAGGCCCTGTACATTGAAAAAAAAAGAGAAACCCTTTCTATTACCATTCAGTTTTCTTTAGAGGTCTATCATATCCAATTTTCTAAAATTATATTAAAATCCTTTCTTAGTTTGTTGTAAGATATATCTAGTTTTGAGAGAGGAAAGTTGATATTCCCCACTAACAGACTTAATAGATAGTTTTATTGTATTTCCTTCTGTAACTCATTTAACTTTTCCTTTAAAAATTTGGGTACTCTGTCATTTGATGCATAAATGCTTAGTATTGAGATCATTTCTTCACTGACTACTTTTTATTAAATCTATTTTTAGTTTTGTTTTATCTGAGATCATGATTATACAAAGCCTTTTACATGTATTTTCATTTGATCCTCATGGAAACATTATAAGTGCTATACTTTATAGTTGATGGAATTAAGGTTCAGAGAGCTTATGTGTCTTGTCATAGTAAACCAACTAAGAGTCATAGACTAAATTCTAACTCAGGTCTCTTACCTCCAAAAGCAGCACCATATCCTCTCCTCTACATTATGTCAACTAACATTTTTTAAACCAGTCAGAAAACTGAGGAAGGGAGAATGACCTTCGGCAAGTTCTTATAGGAAATTGCTGCTGCTGCTGCTGCTGCTGCTGTTGATGATGATGATGATGATGATGATGAGGATGATGAGATGGTGATAATGATGACTATGTTGTATTTACTTTACATAAGCATGTAAATGTTTACTATCTCTAAGTGCTAGACTCTGTGCTAAATGCTTTAAATTTTTTAACTAATTTGATCTTCACAACAATCTTAGGAGGTAGATACTATTATTACCTCCACTTTAGAGAGACGAGAAAACTAAGAAAGATAGAGATTAAGTGACTTGTCCAGGTTCACAGAGCTAATAAGTATATGAAACTGTATTCAGACTCAGGTCTTCTTGACTCCAGGTATGACACTCTAACCACTTCACCTCCTTGCTGCCTCTATGAGGTACTCTAATACTCTAATAATACACTTCCAATACTTCATGCTTCTATGGAATCCACAAGAGGTACAGTAAAGATTCTGAAACCAGAAATCGTTCTAGAGAGTATGCTTATGATGATCTACTGTGATCAAGTCACTTACAAGAAGTATTTGTCACAGCTAATTAACAAAGCAACATGACACTAATTCTTTTGAACACCACTTTGTAAGCCAAAAGTCCTATGACCTCAATTATAGTGTCTATCTATATGGAAACAAGTGTGATTTGGTTCCATGTTTCCTTGCAAAGATTGATTCTTCCTGTAATAATAAAGAAAGTAATTACAGGCAGAGTAGTACATGGAATGTTCTTGTTTATCACATAAATCCTCAGTTAAGGATTGGTGGAGATAATCAAAGTAAGTCTTGGCTGCAGAACCTACAAAAAAAAGCAAAAAAAAATCAAATATAATAGATCAGTACCAAAAAAAATGTATTTTCTTTTTTAAAAAGTCAACCAGATACAAGAAAAGTATCAGGTACTCTCAGTTGCAATCTATTGAGCAATTTTACTTAACTTTGGAATGATACAAGTGCGGGATACATATTTTGGGTATTTATTTAATGATGTTAACAATGTCAAAACAAAATGTTTGAAGGAAAAAACATAAGATTTAATACAAAAATCAATAGCACAATTGAATTGCTAGCATTGTCTTAAATACACTGCTGATAATTACTCCTCTGTAATTATAATTATTGGCAGATATCCTCAAACTGACTGATGGCATGCACTCCTCTATTCCCTGGCAGTTACTTTCTCCTATTAAGAATTCTCAGTGGTTGGGGCGGCTAGGTGGCATAGTGGATAAAGCACCGGCCTTGGAGTCAGGAGTACCTGGGTTCAAATCTGGTCTCAGACACTTAATAATTACCTAGCTGTGTGGCCTTGGGCAAGCCACTTAACTCCATTTGCCTTACAAAAACCTAAAAAAATTAAAAAATTAAAAAAAAAGAATTCTCAGTGGCAACTAAGTGGCACAGTGGATAGAGCACCAGACCTGGAGTCAGGATGACCTGAATTCAAATCCGACTTAGACACTTATTAATTACCTATTGCCTTGCAAATTGCCTTGCATTGCAAAATGCAATAAAAATTATACCCATTGCCTTGCAAAAACAAAAACAAACAGTAAAAAAAAAAAGAATTCTCAAAAACTTACAAAGAGTTGTTCTGACCCCTTAGTGGATGGTAGATCAAATATGATCCAATAGAATAAACTAAAAAGGGGCAATATTTCAATAAAATAATTAATTTATTAGAACTATTAGGCTATTGATTAATTAATTTTCCTTTAAAAATTCAGAAAGAATTTATCAAGGAGTGAGGTAGTACAATGGATAGAATGTTGTGCTGAGAATCAGAAAGACTCATCTTCTTGAGTTCAAATCTAGGTTCAGACACTTACTATGTGACTCTAGGCAAATCACTTTATCCCGTTCACCTTAGTTTCCTCATCTGTAAAATGAGCCAAAGACAAAAATGACAAACCACTCCAATATCTCTGCCAAGAAAACCACAAATAGGGTCACCAAGAGTTAGACATGACTGAAAAAGTGACTGGACAACAATAACATATACCAAGTACTATCCTTGGTGCAGGCATCTATCATCGAGGATGGCATATCAAGAGCCCTTAAAAAATATTTGCTGACTGAATAATTTATGGAATAAGGCAGTGACAAAAATAAAATAGACCTTACCCTCAAGGATCATTTAATATATTAAGGGAAAGCAATATGCTTTCAAAGTGAGTATGTTCCTTAAGTGTTCTCTTCTCAGGTTCAACATTCCCATTTCTTTCAACCAATAATTACATAATTTCATCTCATTTCATTACCCTACTAACCACTTTTCTTTGTACACACTTTAGGTTATCAATTACCCTTTTAAAAAATAACTAAATACAATTCTTCAGTTGAGATTAGACAAAAGAAAATTACATAGGTTGATCACCTACTCTTAATTCAACATAATTAGCTTTTATGTCTACCAAGTCCAATTAAGTTTTAACAAGGTCCTGAAATGGGGTAGTGACCATATAAATGTAAAGAATAATATAGATAAAAAAAATATAAGGCAAACAAAACTTTTCAACCAATTGGATATGGAGAGTAAGAAAGAGATTAGATTATTCTGAGGCTGTAAACCTGGATGATGAAAGACTGTGAAGTCCATAACAGAAATAAGGAAGTTTAAAGGAAGAGTATAATTTGGAGAAGGGGATAGAGAGGAAGATTTAGTTCTGTTTTGAACATATTGAGCTTGAAATGACAGTGAAGAGAGACTTCTGAATTGTAAGATCACTGTTGTTTGTCCTTCATTCTCAAAAACTATGCATCTCTGATCCTTACATCTTCTCAAATCTCTCCAAAAATAGGAATTATGCTCTAGAGATAAAGCAATTTCAGCTTTCTCCATGGTCTGGACACCAAGAAACTAAATGAGGTAAAAAACCTGATGAACTAACACAATTATCTCTAATACAAAATGCTTACTTAGTATTTCCTCCCCCTAATAGAAAGAGTGCTTAGCAGGGCTGCACAAACTGACCCACTCACCTCTACCCTCTTTTCCTCTTCTTCCATGAGCAGTAGGACAATGCTCTGTGCCACTCATAGCTCAGCAAAGAACAGAGGGAACTGGGGAAGGGGGGTGGGTGTAAGAGAGTGACAGAGACAGATGCCGTTAAGTCTAAAAAGGTCCAACATTGAGCTGGAGCCAGTTCAGTCCCACTAGAGTTTATATGCAGAGCAGAGACAAAGACTGGTAAACCATGAATTGCCTACATGTTAAATCACATATTAAAGTTTTCTGTTTTATTGAAATTTTATTTATATTGTTAAATATTATCTAATTATATTTTCATTTCTTATTATCATATCCAAACTAAGTGTTCTTTTTGTCCAGGCTAATCAATTTCCAATACCTAAACTGAACCTCAGGTGATTGATTCATCTAGTCAAATCCCCTAATTTTATACATGAGGAAAATTAAGTTCATAGAGAAGTCACTTTACAAAGGTTATATAAATACTTAAGAACAAAAATTTGGAAGATCTGTTTTAAGAATTTGTCCCCAGATATGCACTAAATATGTGCTAAAAACAGGAATAACCTGTATATTATTAGGAAAATGCCTTTGAACTTTTCTCTTAATTTAAAGTGATGAAACTGTACAGTATTAAAAGTTAATGAAAGGGGCACAGCTAGGTGGCTCAGTGAATAGAGCATCAACCCTGGAGTCAGGAGGACCTGAGTTCAAATTTAACCTCAGTCACTTAATAATAACCTATCTGTGTGGCCTTGGGCAAGTCACTTAACCCCATTGCCTTGCAAAAACCTAAAAACAAACCCAAACAAACAAAACATTAATGAAAGGTTGGAAAGGCAAAAAAGGAGAGGTTATTTAGCCTAGAATTCAAGGTTATCCTAAGAATTGCCTAAACAAACTTTATAGTCCAGCTAAACTTAAATAGATTTCCTCTGAATATAGTCCACAATTTCCCACAGCCAAGCATTTGCTCATATCATTTATTCTCTGTTCTTGAAGTGCCCTTCCAATACAATCTTTTTCTGTTAAAAAACCTATTCCAATGTCCTACTTATTCCTTCAAGATTTCTTGTTTTTACCAACATGAAAGTGGACTTTTCTAAGACTGGAACACTTTATATATTTATTGTGGAGTTTAGTATGATATATATATATATATATATGTGTGTGTGTGTGTGTGTGTGTGTGTGTGTGTGTGTGTGTATTATATGTTTATTTGGACACTTGATTTATCTTTCATTCAAGAAAAGGGCTAAGCTCTCTTTCTAATATTCACCACAGGGTCATTGTTACATGCATTGAGTTAAAAAAATTCATTGTTGAATGTGAAAATATTGTCACTGGGTAAAAAGTCTATTTGTGAAAGTGAAATGAAACTTTACAAAGAGAAACTAAATCTAGTTGGCAACATAATCATATATATTGAATTTATTTTATGAGAACCTTTACCACAATTGAATACATATCCCTTTTTCCCAAATCTCCTTAATTGCAAGTAGACAGCTACGGTTAAACTGTGTTAGATAAAATATGCCTCAAATAATTTCACATTTATTCTGCTTCTAATCTAATGAAGAGGACTTCATCAATCAAGGATTCTGAGTCCAGCCATCAGTAATTATAGGCTAAGTTCTCCCAGAGGTCCCATGAAAGACCATTCTAAGACTGAAGTACATTTTTGATAAACTAGAACCTGAATGACTTTGGGTAATGAAAGGAGATATTATTTTCTCTTCTAGGTAATGTATTTTAATTTTATTCTTTCAAAATGAAAAAGATATTGAGAGGTCAGGGATTTTTTTAGTTGTGGCTGATAATATGGACACATTGAACAGAAGAACATGGAGCTATCATAGGTCCAGAAACAAGTTCTCTACATATTCAGTGGTTCTGCTGGACTGGGACCACATTCTCAAAAGCTGTATCAGTCCTCCTTGGGCAGAAAGAAGTGGTCAGCCTAGTAACAGATCTCTATTGTCCTGAAAGTCATTCTTGAAAAAGACTTCTGATGAATTATATCCCTGGGACTAAGGGTCCTTGTGGATGTGATTTCTGAACTGCTATCTGAGATTTTAGATAAGTTATAGAGGATATTCAAGATTCCATTTGGACTGGAGATTGAAAAAGTTATCCTTTTTTTCCAAATAAAAGAAAAATTCTAAGCATGGTGACATTCTGTAATTTCTACCACCTGAAAGTTCTGTGCTTGATAGAACTAAGTTGATCCCATATCAACATTAAATGGGACATTAATATGGTTAATTTCTTAGACTGGAGGAGTGGAGGGGCAAGCCAGGTTAGGAAAAAAAAAGCAGGCAAAATGCTAATCAGGGCAGGATTAGGCCTTTGTGTAGCTACCTCATTCACTTCTAGCAGAAATAAGATAGGTGACCCAGTCTTTTTCGAAGAGCGAATTCTGCAAACTATAGGCTCATAAGCTTGATGTGTCTCACAACAATTCTAGATTGAAATATTAAAGAGATGCTAGTTAATGAAGCATGATTATGTATCAGTGCACTAGTAAGCATGTTCTATGAGTTTCCTGTTAGAACAACTGGAGACAACAAGAGAAAGAGGACTGTCTCTGAAGTCAAGGGACCTGGTTTCTCTGATGTCAATTTGAGAGGACTCAATTTGTGTAACTTCCTTGTGCCTCAGTTTTTTTATTGGATGAAAATGAGAGGATTGTACTAGATAGCTTCTGACTGACCTTCCAGGTCTAGGTCTATATTGTATGATCCAGATCACAGGAATGTGAATTTTCTTTTTTAATCAAATGGAAGCAAAAATTGTGAATATTCAAAAAAGTACTTTCCTCTGTTATCTCATTTAATCTTCATAATAACTGTTATTGTCCCCATTTTGCAGCATGTTTACTAGATGAAAATCTGACTTGGTAAAAGTTGCATCTGGCAACAAGGATAAGAGAATTAATATTGGCAAAAAGAAAGGGATTTTAACCTTTTTTAAAAAATAGAGCATGTCCTAATGGACTACTTTAAGGTCTGCCATATTTTCCTCTAGTAGTTATTCAGCAAGTGTTCTTGCTGCCCTCATTATCTCATGATTTATAGTAGTAAGAATTACACTGTCAGAGATGAATGGACTACTCTTAGAAACAATGACAATAAGTCATTTTTAAACATGTTGCTACATGAATCATTTACTCTATGATTGCCTGAAACACCATGTACTTAGACCTCATCAAAACAAAATGACCAGAAACAGGAATATGTAACTACTAGACTCACTATGCAGAGGACTACCTGGAGAGGCCACTGTAAACCAGAGTACTGAGTCCTTTATATATGTGTATATATATATATATATATATATATAATCTTAATTAGGGTATTCAATGACTTTCCTCAAATTGGAGGAAGGTGATTGTGAAGTAGAGGTAAATGTTTGAAGTATTTAGGATATAGCACTGGGGAGGTCTATTTCAGGCATTCATTTATTTGATAAGTTTATTTATCTTGAATACAGTGGCCACTTAATATTGTCTCAAGCACTGACAATAAAAGGAAAGTCATCATATGCTTTGCCTTCAAAGAGATTATTTTTATTATTATACAATTAATAGGTCCTCTCAGGGAAAGGACAAAGGTATAAGACAAAAGTATAAGCAGAGAAATATACTATAAGTTAGGAGTGATGGGGGCAAAGAAGAAATCCAAAGTTCTCTAGAAAAATTAGAGGAATGAGAGAAAAATTTTACTGGGAAGGAATCCTATAAGGCTACATGGAAGAGTTAATATCTAAACTGAGCCTTAAAGGAAAAGATTCTGAAAGATGGAAATGGGAGGAAAAATTTCAAACTTGTGGGGTGGGGATGCTGTCATGAATCTGTAGAGGAGGACATGATAAATGTGTGATTGTTTGAAAGCAGATGATGAGTCAAGTTTATAGAAAAGCTGTTGATCCAGTTTAGCTGAAGTATCAAGTGCATAAATGGAGCTAATGTCCAATTAGACTGGATAAATAGTGTTGAAGCCAAGTTGTGGAGGGTCTTAAATGCCAGGCTAAGCAATTTATATTTTTATCCTAAAGTCCATAGAGGATACCTGACAATTTTTAAGCAGGAGATGCAAGTAGCGAATAGCTTCATATATATATTGGATTGAATTCTGGACTTAAGAATTAGGAAGATATGGAATTGAATTCAGACTTTAATCTTAATTAGCTATGACACCATGGGCAAGTAACAATCTAAGGTTCAGTTTCCTCCTCTATAAAATGTAGACAATATTATCTAAGGTATCTAACAATGTTGTTTTGAGGATCAAAAAAAATAATGTGTTTCAATCATCTGGAAATCTCAAAGAATGATATAGATATCAATTATTATTTTATTATTCTTATGACCAGATCTACACCTTGGGAAAATTATCTTAAAAGTTGAATGAAACTACTCTCACCCTCACGATGGCAGTGAACAATCTGGTATAATAAAGGTGATAGATAATCATCTTAAATATATTGATCTGGAATTTCATAGAAGTGATGATTGAACCCAAATACCTAAATTAGAGTATTGAAAGACAGCAGAGAAAATAAAGAGGATCTCAGCTTAGAGTTTAGAGGAGACAGTGGAGGTACAGTGGAACAAGTGCTTGACCTGGTATCAGATAACCTGTATTAAAATCCTGGTTTCACTTACTTACTAGTTGTTTATCCTAGTAATAAAATACTTGCCCTCATTTAGATTAGTCATTGAGCAGAAAGAATGGTCCACATGACATACTTTTAAAATACAGAATGTTCTATAAATTTCTCTTCTCATTTGGCATAAATGATGGAACTCATTCTTCTCCCTAAGACTTCTACTAGGGCTAGAAGGGAAAATCTACTCTCCTACTCTGTTTCCAATAATGTTGACCTACACATAGTGGGGAAAAGATGCTTGTCAAGATGATCCTGAGTCTAGACCTCAAGTCTTAGGGGGGGGCTGCCTCTTCTGTTTTGTTTCTTTCATTGAATACAGATAATCAAAAATTAATTCTAAAATGGATGTTTCTAGGTTGGGCATCAAGGAGTTTGAGAAATTAAAAGCCACTGTATCCCAAGTGCTAGCTATAGCACTTATCTGGAAGGCAAGTAGGTGGGCTTTCATAACTTATCTCAGACATGGATTTTTCCTTCACATATTCCCACCAACAAGCATAATCTCTATCCAGCATCCCTGGTTAGCTGCCACAGCTGGTTCTCAATCCAGGGCAGCCATCGTATTCCCTATCCATATGAAAAGCTCCAGCTCCATTTTGTGTAGTCCTGTTCAGAAGGAATTTGTCTGCCCTCCATAATTTTGATTCACTTAACACAACATTCTCAAGGTTTGACAAGAAATGCCCTACAGAAAAATGAGGAAGCCCATTTGTTTGTGAAGGAAGGCTCACCTGAAAGGATTTTGCAGTCAAATGAAAGCTTCCTTTGTTAAAAAAAAAAAAAATACAAGACAGATAGTAATGAGCTTCCATTTATGGAATATACTGACTCTAAGAAATCTGTAGTGCTTTGCAAACACCAGCTGCAAAACTGACATCATCCACCTTCCCATCTCTCCTGGCAAACAAAAAAAGGTTTGCTATCATTAAATTGAACGCAAGTCAAAAGGTATGGCAGCACCAGTACTGGTATGAATACAGGGACAGCTGGAACTAGCTAAATATTGTTTCCTTGCTTGATTATCACCATCACCATTCCTTTCCTGTCTCCACTCTCCAAACCCCAATGAATAAGCCATTTGATCTCCAGCTGTGCTTCTCATTTACAAAACACAAAGTGATTGGTCCCTGAAAATCACTTCCAGAGACAAAAGAGAAAATGCTAACATAGTTGAAGCTACTCTTCGAAGAGGAAAATAAAAATTTAAGGGATGATTATTATTATTGTTAGTATGATCATCATAGGTATCACCATGGAGACCAGAACATAAGTTGTTACTATAACAACCTATTTCACCACCATCAGGATCAATGAATTGAACTTCAAAGACTCTGAGAAGGAAAAGGTGCCGGTGAAAATTAGAGTTTAAGAATTGATCTTCCTATTCCTCTCCCAAGTCCTACTCAAGGGTCTTCCAAATTTTAAGAGTGACCCAAACCCAAAGCAGATTCCAGTCACAATACACTATGCTTAGAAAGTGAAATTTTAAACTCAGGATGCTGGAGGAGGTGCAGTTTCAAGAAATGGTGAGGTCTGAGGTGAAAAACTGTCAACATGTATCTGAAATAAAATGAAATACTCAAAGTGAAGTTCCAGAAGTTATACTTGATACAGTTATAAGTTATAATGAGTAACCTGAGTCTTCCCCAAATATCAGGAAAATCCCATAAATCCTGTAATGATTGCCTGATGTTCAGGAAAAAGAACAATAATAACCAGTGGTCCTTTTTTTCCCTAATTTTACCTCCTACCACTCCCTTTCAGAAGCCCCTCTTCCCAAGAAAGGCTGGTCACTTCATTCTTCCACACACTATACTCAAGAGAGATTGTAATTTGTAATTTTCCCCAGTCATGCTTCAATCAAAGAATGATGCCCTTCTCTCTTTACAAGGTTATCTCCAGAGTAGAAATGGAAAAAACCATTTCACACTGAATTCACAGACCTACTTTTTCTTTTGGATAAAATCTTACAGTTTAGTCCCCAACACACTCATGTTCAATGATCTGATTTCCAACAAAGTCACTAGGTTCTCAAAGAATTCAAGGATTTCGAGTTCAAATGGACCTAAAGATTATCCAGATCAATATTAGAAAAGGAATTTCTTTTACAACAGAAGTGATAAAATACTCACAAGAAGATTAAAACTGGTAAATATTTAACAAAATGAATAAACATACAATAAAATATAACTTTAATATGTGACTTTCTAAGTCAAAATGTAGTCTGGGGGGCAGCTAGGTGGCACAGAGCACCAGCCCTGGAGTCAGGAGTACCTGAGTTCAAATCTGGCCTCAGACACTTAATAATTACCTAGCTGTGTGGCCTTGGGCAAGCCACTTAACCCCATTACCTTGCAAAAACCTAAAAAAATGTAGTCTGCAGGGTTCCTTATATGTTATTTAAAGGCTCCCATTTCTATTTGAGTTTGACATAGCAGTTTTATAACATTGTCAACAAGTGGTTATTTAGTTATTCAGCCTCCACAATTCAAAGTAGCTCCTTCCATTTGATGACAACAAGAATTATCAAGTTTTCATATGCAAAGAACTAAATTTTGTCTCTCTGATATTTAATAGGATCATAGAGCTAGAGCTAAAAGTGATCTTGTCCAATCTTCTCATTGCACAGATAACAAAAATGGGGCCTGGAGAGTTTGAGTTCTCAAAATCATATAAGTAATAAGAATCAAGATTCACACTCAGATCCTGTGACTCCAAGTTCAGTATACTTTCCAATATACCAACTAATTACTGGGCAAAGCAGAACAAGTCTAATTCCCCTTATATATGTGAATACTGTAGGTACTTGAGGATTGCTTTGGCATACCCACTAAATTAGTTTTTCTCTTCTTTTATTCAGCTAAAACATCCCCATTTCCTTCAACCAATTCCCTTCCTAACTATTTTAGATTCAAGAGAAGCAATACTTTAGTTCACTTCTCACCAATAATTGAAGGCACATTAGAATTTAAGAGAAACTTTTTACTCAAAATAAAAGGACCTGACAAAGGCAATAACAAAAACAAACAAAAAAGATGGTCAGCGACTACACTGTTAATTTGCAACAATAAGGTAAGGCTATATTATCTATATCTGTTTATTAGATAGGTGATAGATTGATTTAAGCCAGAGGAAACAGTGGAAATTGGTTGAAGCTCCTTATTTTACAGATAAGGAATATAAAGACCACAGAAGGGAAATCACATCTCTAAGCTCAAAGATACTTTAAATAATCAGTACATACCTGGAAGAACCAGACTAGCAATGTGTTCACAAGAATTAAGGTATTGTTGATCAAGATGAGCTTTGATCAGTAAATTTAAATCAATGTAGGAGAAGTAGACAAAGATAAATCCTGGGATTAAGGTTTTAGGTGGCACAAGGAATAGTTAACATTTTTGGTCAAATGTCAATGCTACATTCAGGTACAACTTGTTTGGAGCTCATAATTACTTCAATTAATCAATCATTCAATAAACATTTGTTAATACTATTCACCAGGCACTATGCTAAGTACTGGGGATACAAAAAGAGACAAAAGTCAGTCATTGCACCTGAGAAATTTACAATTTAATGGGGAAGACGACATGCAAACAATTTTTACAAAGCAAGTTAGGATAAATAGGAAATAATTAGCAAGAGGAAAGCACTAGAATTAAGGGGGGGTTGGGGAAAGCTTCCTAGAGAAGGTGGAATTTTAGTTGGGATTTAAAGAGAGTCAGGAAGGTCAGTAGACAGAGAGCAGAGGAAGGAGAGCCCATCATACTTGTGGAACAGTCAAAGAAAATGACTGGAGTTGAGAGATGGAGTGTCTTGTTCATGAAAAAGCCAGGATGCCAGTATCACTGGACAGAAAAAATATGTGTCA
This sequence comes from Macrotis lagotis, assembly GCF_037893015.1. NCBI lineage: Eukaryota > Metazoa > Chordata > Mammalia > Peramelemorphia > Peramelidae > Macrotis > Macrotis lagotis. The sequence continues at coordinate 132,503,697 of NC_133658.1, forward strand.
AGTAGCAATATACAAGAAGATTTAGAAGGTAAAAGAAGTCTAGGTTATGAAGGACTTTGAATGCCAAACTGGGAATTTTGTATTTGTTCCTGGAGGCAATAAGAAACCACTGGAGTTTAATGGGTGGAGGGGAGTGGTGTGATATGACTGGATCTGTGTTTTTGAAAAATTACTTTAGTGGCTAAATGGAGGCTTGATTGGAGTAAGGAGACACTTGAAGGACCTACAATCAGATTATAAAATCAAGGCAGGAGGTAAAGCATGACTCTTCCCATGGGCAAGAGATGATGAACTAGATATCAACCTATTAATTTGTTTCATTTGACTGTACTTATTACAAAGGACAGCTTGCTTCCATGTAGGGGACAAGGTATGGAGGATGAAATAATGAAATGATAATAATTAACAAAAGAGCATCAATAAAATGTTTTTGAAAACACATAGAAGAAAATAAAAACTTTTTAGAAGGAGACTAAAACAAAGCAATTTGCTATTACCATGGTGGATTTAATAAGCACTTTTAAAAAACAAATTGTATATATCAAAAGTTTCCAATTTTGTATATAATCCTCTTTTTATAATTAATTGTTAATTTTTGTTAGTGGTTAAATTCATAATACAAAAGAAGAATTAAAATAACAACAAAAGAGACTCAAAATCCAAGACAAAGGCTTACCACAGTATAAGCACGTGAAGTTGATAAGAGAATTCCCCTTATCATATCCCTAACCAAAAAAACCCTTTCCAAACCACCCCCTAGTTCTCTCCTTCTTCCATGGAAGATGGAAGATTTCCAGTTTAACACAGTACTGGCACCATCATGCTGTTTTTAGCATATTGCTCATACTAGGGAAATAGGAAATGGTGGGTCACTAACTTAAGTGTCCACAAAAGGTGTTGTGTCTTGATATCCATGTCACCCTTGCTGTTCATTACAGAAATATTAAGTCTGCAAGAATTTGCTCATCACAGAATGCTGAATCCTTAAGATCTGCTTGCTATAAAAATGCTGAATCTTCAGTTATTCACTGTCATAACTCAGTGTGCAGGTCTGCCCCAGGGCTGGTAATGTCTAACCTTATTGTGTCTAAAATCTTGTATCACAAGAGGGGGAGGTAAAATCCCAAAATCTACAAACTGAAATAGAATCCTTCTACCATTTCTTCCCCTTACTTCTTTGTTTTTTCCAAAACTCCCAAATCAAAGGTCATTGAGATCATAGAGTTAAAGAGGTTCTTAAGAGTCCACTAAATCCAACCCCCTTTTATATAAAAGGAAACTGAAGAACCAAGAAGTTCAACGACTACCTCTAGTTAAAGTTACATAGCAAAGAAATGATCAAATCAGGATGTGAACCCAAATCTAATGCTACTTCATGTCCCTATATTATTTGTCCACACACACACAAACACACACACACACACACACACACACACACACACACACACAGACCACACTCCTGATACAGGCAGAATATCTTTGATTCCAAATCCTGGTAGGAATGACAGCTTCTAGAGAAGCTTGCTATGGGCTATATAGTCTTTTTGCTCATTACCTCATTTCTCCTTTATCCCTACCCAGTACCCAGATACTCTTCTTCAGAAGTAACTGATGTTTGTTCTTTATTTTCAAAGAAGACCATGACATCATGTGCCATGATAAGAACATGAATTGAATTTGAGTGGGGGAGTGCTGTGCTAAGTCATCGGGCTCACTTTCTCTTCCAGAACCACCTGGTCAGATATGAATCAGGACAACAGGAGATGGCCCTGGATCAGAAGCAATCAGGATTATGTGACTTACCCAAGGTCACACAGCTAGGCAGTGTCACATGTCTGAGGCAGAATTCAAACTCCAATCCTCCTGTTTCCAATAGCAGTGTTCTGTCTACTGAGCCACCTAGCTTGCCCTTTAGAAACAGCTACCTGTGCATTAAATTGCACTAGAAAGAAGAGAATGCTACAGCTCTCATCTCTTCTCTGTAGGATTATACACTATAGAGAAAGGAAAGGTGTTACCAGTCAGATCACAAGCCCTACCCCATTCAAATGCATCCATGTGCCACAATAAATATCTAATTCTTGAGGTACATTTAGCATAGACTAGTAGAAAGAGTAAAAGTCAGAAGAAAACTAGTTTGAATTCCAACCTCAGCATTTACAAACTGTGTGATCATCTATGATTTATTTTAGCTTTCAGAATTTCTATTTGCTAATATGTAAAATGGAGGCAGTAGGTTCCACTCTCTGAGCTCCCCTAGAAATGTATAATCTTCCTGATCTCTGCCTCTCTTCCCAAGTGCTACCACTAACCAAATCCATTCTGACTTCTAGATAGCATCCAACTAAATTAATTCAACCTTCTCACAACCTGATGACTCCAAATACTGCCTACCATTTCCCATAAGAGCAAGAAGTGACAGATAATAATAAAATAACAACAAATAACTAACATTTATATATCTTTAAGTTTGCATTATTTATGCTGATCATCTGACAATAACCCTATAAAGTAGGGGTTATTATTATGTCAAATTACAGAAAAGGAAACTTAGGCTGACAAAATTAGATATCCATTTTCATATAGCTAATAAGCTTCTGAGGCAGAATTTGAATTTGTCTTCTTGATGTCAATCCTGTCTAAATACCTTAATAATCACTGCACTTAATTAGAACTAAATTTGCAGACTTTACATATATTGTTTGAGTCTCATAACAACCATGTTTAATAGATTTTATAGATATGATTAACCTCATTGAACAAATGAGAAAATTGAAGATCACCAAGGATAAAGGTAGGCATCCTCCAAGATTCTTTCCTTGGTAGACTCTTAAACTACAGATATAGCACTCTCTCTTAAACTCTAGCCAACCAATCATTTCAATTTTAAAAATATTTGATAAGTGCCTATTCCATAACAAGAATTGTCCATTAGTCCCTTTAGATAAAAAGAGAAAAAAAATTAGTCCCTGGCCTGAAAACGCTATGTGGTACAGTGGAGAGAGCACTAGGCCTGGAGTCAGGAAGCCCTGAATTCAGATCTGGCCTATAACATACTAGTCATATGACTCTTTGCATTACTTACTCTCTGGTTGCCTCAGTTTCTCCAACTGTAAAATTGGCATAATAGTAGCACCCACTTCTCAGGGTTGAAAGGAACAAATTTGTAAAGTATTTAGTACAGTGGTTGGCACATAGATTATAGCTTTCTAGACAGTATTTGGAGTCATCAGGTTGTGTGAAGGTTGAATTAATTTAGTTGTATGCTATCTGGAAACTACGTAAGTACTTATTTCCTTTCCTTCCCCTTTCCTTGCTCTCAAAATGCTTCCTAGCTGCTAGAATTTTCCACCTTGCTGTCCTATAGGTAGCTCTGAAACATGACTCATATTTTCCCCCAACTCCATCTTTTCTACAAACCCTACCATTTCTGATAATTGAACCAGAATCCAGTTACTGATTCACACCCTTAGTGCTTATGTTCTCAACAATTTGGCTCATCTTCATTTCCAGTGATTTCTAATAGCTACTTTTCATGCAATCTTCCATCAAATTAACCTAATACTTGTACCTCATATTGTGATATCCATGTCTCATTTCAGTACCTTTGAAAAAATGGTCATATATATATATAGAGAGAGAGAGAGACTGTACTCCCATCTACCTCATAGCTTCCCTGGTTTCAATCAAAGCATGCCTTGGGGTGCTACTTCCTTTATAAGATATTTCCCCCAGTTATCAATATTCTCTCCCAAAATATATTAGATATTCTTTTCTGTGTTAGTATTGTATTCCCCATTTTTGTCCTTTATCCCTGAACTCTAGCAAAGCCCCTTTCACAGAAGAGGAGCATAATAAAATGTATTTAAATAATGAGTGACTTGTTCACAGAGATAGTAAATATCAGAGGCAGGATTTGAATAAAACTCAGTAAACTTTTCTGTACTATTCCCCTGCCTGATTTACTTCTTCCCAACTTCAATCAGAACAAACTTGGGAGCTGTCCATGGTACTGACTACCCAAACCAAAAGAAGGAATAAGGAATAAGTTCCTACAGGTGGTGGGATAGGATTGTGAACAAAGATTAGCAACCAGGAAGACTGATAACAGAGCTGAATGAATCAAAAGCAGAAGGAGGTGTGTGAATAAGAAGAAAGGCAGGATTAAAACCAGTACTAACAAGAAGAACATGGTAAAAGTCAAAACTCAGCAGCAAGTTCTTAATTCCAAAAGTGATCAGCTATCAGGTTAGACAAAGAATAACTTTATTTAATTGTACTAGATTCTGTGTGTGTGTGTGTGTGTGCATGCACAACAATTGGTCTAATCTTTTTTAAAAAATATGTTGGGTCGGCTAGGTGGCGCAGTGGATAGAGCACCAACCCTGGAGTCAGGAGTACCTGAGTTCAAATCCGACCTCAGACACTTAATTACCTAGCTGTGTGGCCTTGGGTGAGCCACTTAACCCCACTTGCCTTGCAAAAACCTAAAAAAATTATGATATATTTTAATTTACTAGCATTTTGGCAGCTTCTGGGTAAGAATTCAGCCATTTTCAAAGTTAATTCACGCAAAATCTTTTAAACTGACAAGTAATTTTATTTTTAAAAATTGCCTATAACCCAGAAAGACTCATACAGAACAAGGCTGCTTAAAAATCTGAGGACTGAGGGTTCTGCAGTGCTTGAACAGAGTGTACAAAAGCCCAACTTTGAAATCACTTTGTGGTCTTTGAGCTTTTAGAATAAGGGAGAAAAAGTGATTTTATTTCCCCTAGTCATTCTATCTTATGACTATAAACTATCATATTTCTTTGCTATGAAGTATATTTGGGCAACAAGATGGCATAGTGAACAGTGTTAGGTCTAGAGTTAGGAAGAGCTACTCAAATATAACTTTAGACACTTAAGTGTGTGACCTTGAGAAAGTCACTTAATCCTGTTTATCTCAATTTCCTCACTGTAAAATAAAAATCCAGAGAAGGAGATGATAAACTATTCCCACATCCTTGCCAAGAAAATCCCAAATGGGATGATTAAAAGTCAGACTTGACTAAACAACTGAACAATGATTTCCTGGACAAAGGTAGATTTTAACAGATATCTATCAATCCCTTCACCATACAGGATTAAAGCCCCTTCTGGAATATAGCCAATAAAGTCATACCTACCTTTCCAGCTTCCTTCAGTGTTACTACTTGGTAACTGCAAAGTTATGCCTTCCAGGACATGCTCATCTGTGAGCCATCTTACTTTGTTGCTCTTTTAGCCAAAAAAAAAGAGTAAACCTTTATGTTGACTCATCTTATTGACATGTATAATAGAATTTCAAACAATGAATCATGCACTTTGGAGTCAAGTAAATCTCAGATCAAAGCCCAAAGCATAGATTTCCCTTAGAGAAATTTGCCACATACAGAAAGTTACCAAATATTTGATTCAACTATGCCACAATTTGGCATATTTACAAATATATGTAAATGTATATATAGCACAGTTCTATTCATTTTAGCTTCAAAATGGGAAGTAATATATATCTTATTATTAGGGAATAGCTAAACAAATAATAGTAGATGAATATAATGGCATATTATTATACCATATGAAATAACAAAATGGGCAATTTCAGAGGAACCTAGGAAGACATTTATGAATTGATACAGACTGAAATGTACAGAACTATGAGAAAAAGTTAACATTATAGAGAAAAACAACTTCAAAAAACTTTATAATCTTATAAACAATATATAATACATAATTATAATCTTATGAATAACAAATCTCATAAAAACAATAATAAAGCAAGAATCCAAAAGAAGAAAAGTAATGAACCTAAATGCATAAAGATACATTTTTGGACATAGCTAATATTGGAATTTGTTTGGCTTAATTATGCAGATATACACTAAGAACTTGAGATTTTTTGTGGTTTTTCTTTACTTTAACATGTTCAGAGAGTATGGGGAGCAGTGGAAGAGACAGATTAATTTTTTTAAATGTATAAACTTGAAACATTAAAAAGAGTAAAAAATGAATACAATTAACTCAAGAAGCAGTAGTTTAATGCTAGCCTAGAAATTTTGTCTGCTTTTAGCTACTATTGGAAGGCAAATTCATTTGAAAAGGGATATAATTATCTAATTTGTCCATGTACCCCCAGGAACTTTCCACCTGACTTATAGCTAAAATTTCCTATGTGAATAATCTTCCCTTATTAGAGAATGAGCTACTTCAAAACAGACATGGTTTCCTCTTTTCTAACTGTCTTTGCACACAAGTAAGCACTTAAATGCTTTTTCATTTATTGATACATACATGTGTGTGCATGTTTACATAGACATATAAATAAAGGGAGGAAGGCAGCTCTGCAGCCTGGGTCTAGATTAAATGGGGGGAGATGGTTGACTATATTTTATTTAGAAACTGTGTTTCTACTATTTCCCAAAGTACTATCTCTAAAATAAAACCCCAGCTATTTAAGCAAGATATTCTCCCAGAAATGTTTTCTGCTACAGATCCAAAGGTATCACAAGAATTGAAATTTCAAATGACTCAAAAAGCAAAGGAGTACCCATCTAGTAGCTGAAAATAGAATGCATCATATTATCATTGGTGAATGATGATTCTTTGATCCTATGATTTACTTGTAGGAAATAGCAAAACAAGAACATGAAGCAAATACATGATTAGAAGAAAAGGGGAGTGGTTTACTTAGTAAGAGATTTAACAGATGGATAGCCTGGTATTTCCATGTTACCCATGAAATGTTAAAAGGCATAAAGCAAATCCTCCAGAGGTTGGATATCTCTTCACTGATTCATTTATGAAGTACATGGACAAGAAGTATGTGGGATGATCAAGTATGGTTAGTTATCTATTTAATACCCATAGATGAGCACAATTACAATGATGAAGATAGGATGGATCGGAGCAGTTAGGTGATAAGTATTTACCATAATACAAATTTATCATGAATTACCATAATGCAAATTTATCACAAATTTATTATTTTATTTCCCCTACCTTCCTCTCAAAGTTGAACTCTTTCCTTTCACAGAAGCAAAGACCACAATACGTCTAATCCTATTCATTGTTGGTTAGATTTTTTTTTTTGTCTTGAAACCCGCAGAACAGTTTGTTGAGTACTGGTCTGATATTTCCCAGGATAGCATTTTGTGAAATCTTATACTAGTCATCTTTAGGGTTTCTTCATGGTAGCAAAAGTCTTGTTCCTTGGTGACAGATCTCATATCACTACTAAATTATTCATAAAGATAAAGACTTTGTATCTCACTATGGATATTCTTTATTTTTAGAGTACTGTCTTTCTGAATATTTCAATGGATCCATGACTTGGTTAGTATCAATGAGGGTAATTTCTCCATCAGTATTGATTGCAGCACCCTCTCAACCTGCTAAGTTTTTGTCCAGGTTTTTCTATGCATAATCCATAGGAGATCTAGTCAATCTGCCAAAGATCTTCCTTTGGCTCTTTGAATATTTGACTGATATCAGTGTGACTCTCAGATTCTTCATCTGTTATCCTTTGCCCTCACTAAATGAATGGTCCACCTCTTCTTGTAGACATGCTTGCTTTTCTTACAGTATTCTAACATAAAGTAGGCAGGTACTTAAAAAGCATTTGTTGAATTTGTTGTTCATTGTTATCTAAGGGGCCTTTCCAGAGGATCTCCATATTACCACAATGTTCTAGCATCAAGACTCATTTGGAGAAAAACTTTTGGGCTTGCTATTTCAAAATGTTCATGAATTACTAGATATAAAACTGAAAGGGAACTGAGAGACAATGCAATTCAATCCTCTCATTTTATAGCAAAAGGAACTGAATTACAGAGAGATGAAGTGATTTGCCCAGGGTCACACAGCTAGTAAGTGTAATATGAACTCAAGTCTTCTCAATTTCCCATCCATTATGCCATGTTATTTCCTTGACTGTGGACTGTCTTAGCATCAATCAAGGTTTCAAAAAGAAAGCTGCCAAAATGTCTTATGAGCAGAAGCTAGTGAGATTTGGCAAAATTCAATAAGAAGAAATGAAAGACCCAGAGAGAAAGAAAAATAAAAGGAAGAGATGGAAAGAAACTAGAATGTAGTCAAGAGACTATTCCATAATTGCTTTTAACTCCTACCACTCTAATGTGGGTTATTCCTTTACATGCATACACACACACACACACACACACACACACACACACACACACACACACACACACACACACCCAACATGTTGGTGCTAAATTTGGGGACATCAGTTGTAATTTGCAAAACCTAAGGCTTTTCCATTCCAATGATGAGGGGTTTCAATATCTTTAACCATTTTTCCATTAGTCAAATTATTACACCAGTTTTGTCCCCTTTCTTACATAGCCAAGCTAATAAACCAACACAATGACAATGGAGTCAAGTAGACTTGTACTTCTCTGGCTAATCATTCTCAGTTTCTTCAATAAATCCTCAGTGTTCTAATTATCTTGGAGGCCTTTCAGATTGTCGATATGCATTCTGAAATAAGGCATCCAAAAATTGAACACAAGAATTCAAGAAGTGATCTGACTAGAGGAATTTACAAACCATGCTTGTTTTCATACAGCTAGTTCACACATGCTTGTGTGTGAAGAGAGCTTTGTATCTTTCTTCTCCCTTACCTTATGGTTTCAGAGAAGCTTCTCTATAAATCAGCAATACAAGAGAGAAATATGTTTATCCCCATATGTTTTAACTATGCTTTTCTAAATGAGAAGTCTTTCAATCAACTATGCTTGCCAGTAATGGTGACACAGGCATAATCCAGTGGACTATGCTGATAGTGTCTTTACTAAATTGAGTACCAATATGGTGAAACCCATTCAGGCATCTGGTATGCCCAAAGCTTCATTTCTCTCTTGTTAAGGAACCCCTGTTGACTCTCTTTACACATCAAATCTACCCATACATTATCTCTGAATCTCTCCTAATACACAGGACCAGTTAATTCATTCTCCTGCTCAAAGATCTTCAACAACTTCCCCTTATCAGGAGAAAAACTCTTTTTGTCTAGAATTTAAGATCTTTGTGGGGTGGAGCCAAGATGATGACAAGAAGGGATCCAGTCTTAGGCGCTCTCTGATAAAACTTATAAGCTAAGGACTCTAACCAAACTTTTGAGAAACAGAACCTACAGAGGGACCCAGTGAGGCAGTTCTCCAACCTAAGGTAACCTGGAAAAGAGTGGAAAGTGGGGGCGGCCCGACAGAGGGGTGGCCTCCTGGAGGCAGCCCCAGGGCACTGGGGGCCGTGGTTCACAGCAGCGGGGGGAGTCTCCCGAGCTGCACCCCAAGGAGCACTGGACACAAAGTGGGGGGACAGCAGGGGACCTCTGCCAGAGCGAGCATGTGGAGCCCAGCCCTCAGGGCACACAGCAAGCAGCTTGGTCTTTCAGCAGCCCAGATCTGGAAATAGAAGCAGGCAGAGCCAGTAAGCAGGAGCCTCCAGGGCATGAGCCCATTGAGCTGAAGGAGGGGAGTGAAGAGAAATGGCAGAGCTCTGTCCTCTGCCTCTGGAACAGGACCCTGGGGTTCTGACCACATTCAGATCCTGATTGCAGTCTAGGCCCCTCCATAGAACAGCAGGGGCCCCCACCACCTCGGCCCAGTAGCAGAGAGGGGCGCTTATGGTCATTCACAGACCAGGAGGGAGGACAGAGCCTCACACACTGAGACCCTTGTGGGAGTGTCCCAAAAGCTCAAGAAGCACCCCAAAACCAGGCCCAGGCTGGGAAAATGAACAACCAAAGAAACAAGAGGATGACCACTGAGAAATATTTTGCATATGAGCCCAAGAAGGATCAAAATACTCAGTCTGAAGATGAGGAAGCACAAGCTCCTGCATCTAAAGACTCAAAGAAAAACAGAAATTGGGCTCAGGCTATGACAGAGCTCAAAAAAAGACTGAAAATCAAATGAGGGAGTTGGAAGAAAAACTGGGAAAAGAAAGGAGAGAGATGCAGGAAAAACATGAAAATGAAGTCAGCAGCCTAGTCAAGGAAATCCAAAAAAATGCTGAAGAAAATAGCATGCTAAAAACCAGCTTAGGTCAAATGGATAAAACAGTTCAAAAAGTTATGGAAGAGAAGAATGCTTTAAAAAGCAAAACTGGCCAGATGGAAAAAGAGATAAGAAAACTCTCTGAGGAGAACAAATCCTTCAGACAAAGAATAGAATTCAGGGAGATTGATGAATTTACAAGAAACCAAGATTCATTACTTCAAAACCAAAAAAATGAAAAATTAGAAGAAAATGTGAAATATCTCATTGAAAAAACAACTGATATGGAAAACAGACTTAGGAAAGATAATTTTAAAATTATTGGAATACCTGAAAGTCATGATCAGGAAAAGAGCCTTTACATCATTTTTAAAGAATTACTACAAGAAAATTGCCCTGATATTCTAGAAGCAGAGGGCAAAATAGAAATGGAGAGGATCCACTGATCCCCCTGAGAAAGAGATCCCAAAAAAACAACCCCTAGGAATATTATAGCCAAGTTCCAGAACTCCCAAGTCAAAGAGAAAATATTACAAGCAGCCAGAAGGACACAGTTCAAATATCATGGAGCTGCAGTCAGGATCACACAGGACTTAGCAGCAACTACATTGGAAGTTCGTAGGGCTTGGAATATAATACACCGGAAGGCAAAAGAGCTTAGAATGCAGCCAAGAATGAACTACCCAGCAAGGCTGAATGTCCCCTTACAGGGAAAAAGATGGACTTTCAATGAACCATGGGAATTTCAAATGTTCCTGTTGGAATGGCCAGAGCTGAACAGAAGGTTTGCTTTTCAGACACAGGACTCAGGTGAAGCATGGAGATTGGAGGAGAGGGGGAAAATATGAGGGACTTAATGATGACAAACTGCATATATTCCTGCATAGAAAAATGACACTGATAATACTCATATGAACCTTCTCAATTAATAGAGCAGGTAGAGGGAGCTTTTATAGTTGAAGCACAGGAGAAAGCTGAATTCGAAGATAAAATATGGTAAAAATGGAGTCAATAGAAAAAAGGGGAAATGGAATGGGAGAAAGAAAAAAGAGAGAGGGGGAATAAGCCAAGATATTTCATATAATAAGATTTTTTTATTACAATGAGCTATTGCAATGATATGAAAGGGGGAGGCAAGGGGAATGAGGGAACCTTTGCTCTCATCAGAGATGGCTAGGAGAGGAAACAGCATATATACTCAATGGGGTATAGGCAGATGGAGTAAGAAGGAGCAGGGAGCAGGGGGAAGGGGTGGGGATGTGAATAAAGGAGGAGAGGATGGAACATGGGGGACAGTGGTCAGATATAACACATTTTCTTTTTAACTTCTTGCAAGGGGCTTGGATTGGAAGGCCTGCCCAGGACCTTAGGGCCAGGTAGATTCTGGGCCTAAGGGGTGGTAGGGGGGCTCAGGGCCTCTTGGCCCCAGGACCATGGATCTTTCTGCTGCGCCATTCAGCTACCCTACAGCAGAGTCAGAGTGAAAGGAGAGAGAAAATACAGTACATGGTAGTGGAGAAATAAGAAAGGAGGGAGTTACGATCAGCAATGGCAACGTTGGAAAAATATGGAAGTAACTTTTGCAATGGACTTACCATAAAGAATGAGATCCACCCATGACAGAGTTGTTGGTGTTGGAACAAAGACTGAAGCACATTTTTTGTTATTATTATTTGGGGGAGGGTGCAGAGCAAATGGGGCTGGGTGGCCTGCCTGGGGCTACATAGCAGGGTGATATGTGGGTGTCTGAGGCTGGATTTGGACCTGGGTGCTCCTGGCTCAAGGACCAATGCTCTGTCTGCCACCCAGCCACCCCTACTATTATTACTATTTTATTTTATTTTGGGTCTTTTTTTCCCCTTTTTTTGTTTTTGCAGGGCAGTGGGGATCAGGTGGCTTGCATGTCACACGGCTGGGTGATTGTTGGGTTTATGAGGCTGGATGTGGGCTCGAGTGCTCGTGGCTCTAGGGCTGGTGCTTCGTCCATTATGCCACCTGGCCATATCTACAATTATTACTATTATTTTTTTAATTTTAATTTTTTTTCTCTCCCCTTTACTTTTTCGCCCAAGCAAGTCTATATTCATGTGGGGGGGAGGGGTGTTTTGTTTACTCTTAAACAAGAATATTTTATTAATGTAAAAAAAACATTTGTACAAAATGATAATAAAAAAAATTTTTTAAAAAGAATTTAAGATCCTTTCTATACTGCCTCCACCCCTTGTTATAGTCTTCTTTCACATTACTTCCTTTTCATTTGTTCAAGTCCACCTTTGCTATAATTTAGCAGGTCAACTTTTGTTTCCAAGTAATCACACTGGGTGTTTTCACCCTGGAACATTATAATCTCTCACTGAATGCTTAAATTCTTCTCATTCTTCAAGTCTAAATATCTCTCCCCCTAGAAAATGACCCACTGCTAATACTAATAATAATCTATTAGTATCATAGTGAATAGAGCTAGACTCAAGTCAGAAAGACCTGGGTTCAAATCTTCCCTCAGACCCTTCTTAGCTATGTGACCCTGGGCAAAATTACTTAACCTCTCTACATCTCAGTATCCTCATCTGTAAAATGAGAATAGTAATAAACTCTACATCCCAAGGTTGCTATGAGAAACAAATACAATATATTTGTAAAGCGCTTTATAAACTTTAAAATATATATATAAATATTAGCTGTTATTATGTACAATCACATTTATATTGTACTTTCAGGTCTACAAAAGATTGGCCTCACAACACACCTCTTAATTAAGTACTATTATTTTACAAAAAAAGAAAAATGGGGTTTAAAGAGGTAAATGTTTTCTCCAAGGTCACATATCTAAAATTTTATTACATCTTAATTTCAGATCTTCTAACTCTCAAATCAATGGTTCTCCTCTCTCTCTCTCTCTCTCTCTACTATATCACACTGCCATAAGACCTGGAAATGGTTTACAATGCCTTACTCAGATGCTAGTATTTCTCCTCTTTCAGTGGTACATTGAAAGGTCACATTTGCTAATGATGATCTGCTCTTATTTTAAAGCTTCCAGATCTAATTTCATCTTTTCCCAAACTCTTCATAAGAGGTAAAATTACTCAAGTAGAATTTTGAGCAGCCACTGTCACCATAAGAATCCTGTTGTCAAAAAGAGCTGACAGATCTTCACAGGAGCGAATCAGAGTCAAATCCAGATGGGTTTGTTGGAGACTCATCCCCAGCCCTGGGTTATCATCAGGGATTCTATAGTAAGTAAAGACTTGTCTTTGGCTAGAAAATAAGGTAAAAGATACTCTGCTTCCCAGAGAGCTGAATTGACTGACAGTTTTCAACAATGGCAGCTAAAATGCTGGTCATCAGCAAACTAAAAAGATGATCGATCTGACATTAAATTTGTTACTAATTAAACCTATGTTATTATTCTGAAAACTTTCTGAAATTAAAAAATTGGAAGCTTAATGAACTCTCTCTCTTAAAAATACTGAATAACCCCAAAATTATCACATAGATCAGAGGATATTAGACCTGGGGCTAAAATGGACCTTAACAGCCTAATTTAGTACAGATTTAACAAATGAGACTAAAGTTCAGTAAGATAAGTAAGTTGAATTAGATCACACAAATAATATGGAATAGAAAAAAGATTCAAACTTACATTCTCTGATTGCAAGTTCAACACTCTTTCCATGATACCATATTGCACCCTAGTCAGTTGTCTTATCTATAAAATGATAGTTTTGCCCTTTTAATGCCTTTCCTTGCTCTAAAAGTCTATCTTTGGAAATTAATTTGGAGGTGATCTCATAGCTCTGAGGGAACCAAGCCACCCCCCCAAAAAAAATCCAATCTTGCCTAAGGTAGCAAGTAACAGAGCTGAGATTCCAACTCAGGTATTCTGGCTATAAATACCATCCTGGCCCCTAATCATCAGTCAATCCCTTCTTGTTCCTTTATACAATAAAGTATAATAAAATTTCTCTTGTTAAACAATAGGGGGTTTTTATAAAATGTATTTCTTCTTGTTGTTGTCTGCACATTTCAAAGTCAATCATTATTGCAAAACCTATAATTGGCATAAGAATAACTTGGCTAGGCTTTCTGTTATGAATTGTATTTGGAAAGATGGCTGATTGAAATCACTATGATCAAGATGATTGGTAAACTGAATTTTGTACTGCCAGTTAATAATATCTGTATCACTGGGGAGTTTGACCAGAAATAATGACTCATATTTTTTACAGAGTCAAAAATTTTACTTTCCTCAAGCTAGTTTAGGAGGTATGTAGCATAAGTATTATTTTATCCATTTTGTAAATGAAAGAATTGAAGCATAAGAAAGTTAAGGAATTTCCAAGTGTTTGAATAAGTACTGAAATCCTTATGCCACCCTTCTTTCCAATATAACACATGCCTTCTAACTGAAAAGTCAAAAAAGTAGTACTGAGAGGAAAGGAAAAAAGTATTAATTCAAACATCACCCATTTGGTAATTGTCATTCATTCAACAGAAGATTATTGTCTATGGAAGAGGGAGTTTCTTTTTTGGGGTTTTTTTTAGGTTTTTTGCAAGGCAATGGGGTTAAGTGGTTGCCCAAGGCCACACAGATAGGTAATCATTAAATGTCTGAGACCGGATTTGAAGCCAGGTACTCCTGACTCCAGGGCCGGTGCTTTATCCACTGCATCACCTAGCCGTCCCCAAAGAGGGAGTTTCTTAAAAAAGGTGAATGGCATATATAAAATTATTCAATGCTTGGTATATAGAAAGTACTTAAAATGCTTTTATATCCTTTCATTTGTTACAATGCAGCTTAACTTAAAAGAGAAAACATTGTTTCGGGGATTTTAGACTTCTCTGTTAACATTTTTCTACTGCAGATAAACATAGTATTAGTCTCAGTGACTGCTTAAAATGAAGAATAAAATTGCATTTCTTTAAAACTATTTAATCACAGGTCTTTCATTGGTTCAAACAACTCTTCCTTCTCTCTCTCTCCTTCAATTAGTCTAAATGAATGAGGTTCTACTTAATGGAATTGGCCTCCATTTTACAGATGAAGAACAGTCTTCTCATTTATTAGGAATATTAAATATCATCAATTAATTGTAGATTCATATAATTTGGAACTGACAGTTTCCTTTGAAAGTCTAGTACAGGGGTAGCTAGGTGGCGCAGTGCATAAAGCACCGGCCCTGGAGTCAGAAGTACCTGGGTTCAAAACTGGTCTCAGACACTTAATGATTACCTAGCTGTGTGGCCTTGGGCAAGCCACATAACCCCATATGCCTTGCAAAAACCTAAAAAAAAAGTCTAGTTCAATCTCCTACATTATTTTAGAAAACTAACATTCAGAAACCTTAAGTGACCTGTCTGAGGTTCAATTTGTAAATAGCACAGTCAAGGTTCAAACCTATACCTTCAAACTCCAAATTGAGTAGTTGTCTATTGCAGTTTGTCCAAGACCCTTTTCCCACATAGGACAAATTATTTCTTTAGGATTATATTGATCTGCAACTCAGCCTCTATATTTTCATTCTGCCATCACATTTACATTTTTATTTACAGTGCAGAAACAGAGATGACAATTCACACTTATGTAGCACTTTATGTTATACATAGAAATTTCTTCCAGGTAGTCCAAATATTATTATTTTCATTTTACAGAGAAAGAAACTGAGACTAAAAAGTTAAGGTGACTTTTTAGAAGTCATATAGCTAGTGTCAGAGGTAGGTTCCAAACACAGTCCAGACTCCATCCAGTTCTTCCATTACAATATACCTCTTCCCTTTGTTTTCCTCTAGTAGAGACAAGCCAGTTCAGAGACATTCATTTTTCTCTCTCTTCATAATCTAAAGGCTATATATAGTACATTGGAGCAGAAGCTGCATTTGGAATCTACTAGGGTAAGTCACAATTTCACTGGACCTGAAAGTTCTCATTTGTAAAATGGACAAAGTGTAGACTTTGATGACTTCTTCCAGCTCCCAAATTCTATGATTGATGGGGAGGGGGAAGACTCTGGATAGAAAACAATATGGGTTTACCACCATCTTGTGGGCACTGAGGATTTTGCATATTACTTCAAGAGATAGGAAAATGGCTAAATTGTTTCAAGAAGCCAGTATTTTTAAGATTCATTGATAAATGGGAATGGTTTTTAAATTTTTTTTAATAATTAGTATAGAATGTATTGGAATATCACTGTAAATAATAAATGAAAAATATGAAGAATTTTGAGAAACATGGGAGAACTAGTGTGAAATCAAGGAGGACAATATATACAATATATTTAGTGATATAAACAAAAAGAACGCTACATGGAAATTGAACTCTGAATAACTATGATGATCAATCCTGGGACTAGAAAACATATATACCTCTTCTTCTCTACAAAGAGGCAGGTAACTTCAAAGGCAGAAAGATACATATCCTGTCAGTCATTGTTTTTGTTTAACTATTGTTCTTTGACACAAAGGAAGATGATATATCAGAAAAATGATTATAAAATAAGGTAT
The DNA here is from genome assembly GCF_037893015.1 of Macrotis lagotis. Lineage (NCBI taxonomy): Eukaryota > Metazoa > Chordata > Mammalia > Peramelemorphia > Peramelidae > Macrotis > Macrotis lagotis. The sequence continues at coordinate 132,520,244 of NC_133658.1, forward strand.
CAATAATCCCTTTTTAATAACAAATATCCAGATTTTTTAAATCTTTAAGGCAAAACTTTGTCACATTTCAATAAAACAACCAATATACTAACCATATTATTAACTAATTCTAATTTTCCCTTTTTCTAGCATAGTCTTTTCCTCCTGAATTGAAAAAAACCTATTTTCACAAAAAGTAATAAAGTTGTTATATATGAGGTTAAGTTTCCATTATATTATCCTCAAGCTTAAAATGAGCAAATTATCAGAACAATGTTATATATGCAATACTATTATCAACAGTCAACACCTAATATGTTGGATCCATAGGGGCGGCTAGGTAGTGCAGTATATAGACCACTGGCCCTGGAGTCAGGAGGTCCTGAGTTCAAATTCAGCCTCAGACACATACTAATTACCTAGCTGTATGACCTTGGGCAAGTCATTTAACCCCATTGCCTTGCCCCACCAAAAAAGAATATGTTGCATCCAGTGGAAGATTACAATTCATTTACTGAGGCTCTTGGTCTTTCCTGTAGTACCTACCATGAATAAAGAACCCTTAAAATTGAGATTCCTGTACTAAGAAATCTATTTAATTTTTTTAATGTAGAAACAAGATTAGGTGGGATATAATAGGTCAATATTAAATTTAGACATTGCTAGAGTAGAAATTCAATAATAACCAACTCATTTCATCTTGGGTCAAATTAAGAAAAGAAAAGATGTCCAGAATAAGAGAGGTGATAATCCCTGTTTTCTATACTGGTAAGGTCATATTTAGACAGTTCTCATTTAGTGAACACAACCAAAGGAAAATAATCAGCATAATAAGGAGACTGAAAAGTGTTCAACTAACAATATCTACTATTAGCCAGGAACTACCTTAGGCACGAGGAATACAAATTTAATAAAAGGATCCCTGTCTTAGACGAGTTTACTGGGGATATCAAAAAGAAAGTAATACTAATAACTGGGAAGCTTAGTTAGGCTTCCCATTTCTAGGTGGCCCTAGAGTTGTGAATTGTCTTGAAGATCACTTGACAGGATAAGATACCATACACTGAGGTCATTTCTTGAATGAATACCCATCATCCAAATTGTACTTCAGAGCATAACTTCAATGCACTGACTACATTGTTCAAATGCCAAACATACACTTGCCAAAAAGACTATTTTATAGAGAACTCACACAAGGCAAGCACTCAGAGCAGGGTCAGAAAAAGTGATACAAGGACAGTCTCAAGGTCTCTCAAGAACTTTGGAATTGATAGTGCAACATGTTAGACTCTGGCATGCCCTCTTCAGAGAAGGGGCTGTGCTCTTTGAGCAAAGCACAATTGAAGCAGTTCAAAGGAAATGTGAGACCTACAAGTTTAGAGAATCTATCCCAGGTGTGTATATGGACTATTCCAAGCTCATATTGGTCTGATCAGTCACAATTGGATACACTGTAAAACTCTCACATAGTGATATCATTTTGGCCTTCTTTGAAAATGAAGGACAACAACCAACCACTTAGGAAGTCAATGATTCTCCAAGGCAGTGGTGAGGAGGGAATGAATTCCAGTCAAGAGAGAATAGCTTTTGCAAAAGCATAGAGGTAGAAGATGAAATGGTGTGTATAGGGAACAATAAGTAGGCTAGTCTGGTAGGAAAAAAGAATACAGGAAAGAAGGGATCTACAAAAGACCAGGAAAGGTGGACAGGAACAAAATTGTAAAGGGCTGTAAAACGGTCAATTGATGAAGACTTATGTGTTATACACTGTGATAAATGTTAGGGATATAAATAAAGGCAAAAATAGTCCCTGCCCTAAAAGGAGCTCAAGTCTAAAAGGGGAGACAATATTCTTTTTATTGGGGGGGGAGACAATATTCAAACAACCATATGCAAAAGTAATTTCAGAAACACTAAACTTAAGGGAAAAGAGAAAAGGCTTTTTATAAAAAGTGGAATCTTATTTGGCATTTGAAGAAAGCCAAAGAAGTCTAAAGCAGAGATGAGAAGGAAGAGCATTTCTGGAATAGGGACAGTCAGAGAAAAACTCCAAAGTTGAGAGATGGATTGTTTTGTTTGTGAAATAGCAAGGAGGGTGGAGCAATGAGAGGGAGGGATAATGAGGAGCCAAGGATGAACCTAGGTCACAAACCTGGGTAATAGGGAGGGTGATGGTGCCTTCAAGGATGATAGAGATTTAGGAAGAGGTGGAGTTTGGGGAGAAAGATAATGAACTAAATTTTGAATATGTTGAGTTTAAGATAAATATGAGACATTCAACCTGAGATATACAGTAGGAAATTAGAGATGGGAGACTGGGAATCAGTAGAATATTTAGAACTGGACAAGAGAAGTATCATAAATTGAAGATTATTAAATCTACTGGAGCTAAAGCAATCACTAAAAAAAATAATAGTATAGAGGGGAAAGAGAAAAGAACTGAGAAACTGAGGAGTTTGCATCTGATCCTAAAGGTAAGAAACCAATAGAACTTTTCTAGTACATAAGTGGAACAGTTAGATCTGTGCTTTGGGAATACCAGTTTGGTAGTTACATGAAAGGTATGGTGAGAGATGGGATTGAAAGAGAGATTAATTGGAAAACTAATACAATAGTCCAGATAAAAATATAATGAAAACTTGAACTAGAGTAATAGTTGCATAAATGGAAGATATGAGAGTATCTTATAGGTAACATCTATAAAACTTGACAACTTGGCAATGAATATGCCTTACAGAAATCAACTGAAGGACTATGAATGTTTTGTCTAAACAAGATTTAGGGGTAACATGGTAATATGAGCATGTGTGTGTGTGTGTGTGTGTGTATGTGTGTGTGTGTGTATGCAGCTTAGTGATGTGGTGACTAGAGGAAGAATTCGGAAGCTGAAAGACAACATCAAATGCTAAGATTTACTACCTGTTTAACTCTGGGCAAGTCATTTAACCTCTACTTCAGTTTCCTCACCTGTAAAATGGGAATAATAACAGCACCTACACCCTAGAGTGATTGTGAGGATTAAATGATAGACTATTTATTTATAAGAGCTTTACCTTAAAGTACTGTGCAAATATTAGCTATTATGCTAGCTATCGTTATCATGAGGAAAGGGGACTAAATGTGTTCTACTTGGTCTCAGAGAGCAGAACTAAGATTAATGAATAGAACTACAGGGAGTCAAATACTGATTCAGATGTATAGAAGAAATTTATAACTACCAAAGCTGTCCAAAACCTCTTTTGAGTTGAGGTTGAAAACTTCCCATCATTAGAGATGTTCAATTAGAAGACAGGCAGTGTCTTGTCTGGGAGATCAAGCAAAATATTTTAAAATTTAGCAAGATTTTGGATTAGTTAGATACAAGTTCCATCTATTTCCTGTGTTTTATAATGGAATTCATCTTTCACTGAAAAGGACTTCTGGAAACATTAGGGTTTATTTCTTATTGATTTTCCCATTTTCTCAATAAAAAGTTCCAAATCATTTAACTTCTCAAATGTGTTAATAGACTCTTGGTATTATCATTATTTATCAACACTGTCACATTATAGCTATATGAAATAGTTATATTAATAATGTATCCTCCTCCCATCTGAAATGCAACCACAGTATCCATATATGCATGCATGCTATGGAGATTATAATTGCCCAATCTATAAGAAAAATCACTGAGGCAGAATTTTGAGTTAATGGCACCTAATTGAAGGGTCTCCCTCACAATCTGAAATGCCCTTTCCTCCAGAGCCTTATTTTTATAAGATTTGATATTAGGCTTGATACCTGAACACTCTAGGGGGGGCTACACAAAATATAGAATCTCATTAGTGGGTAGACCTTGATTCAAGGGCTAAAAATTAAGAAGGGCAAGGCAAGAGTCATCTCAGATGAACAAGTGATCATAAGAAGATGGTCATCTGCTCATGCTGGACAAGACAGGGTGGTTCAGAGGTCCAAACTAAATTGGGGAACTTCCATATATAATTGTCACCTCAACCATGCTAGACTTGGTCACCATGACAAGGAAAAACAAGGATAGGAGGCCTCCAGTTAGCTTCCTATGATTAAGCAAATGAACTTACAATCAGTAGTTCACAGCTCTGGGGTCTAATATACAGAATTTATAATCACTACCCCTATAGAACCAGAGCAAATATTAATATTAATTTAGAGTAGGGGTCCAAATGAATCATTTCTCACAATGCATGCACACATACACACATACACAAACACACACCACATCTCTAACTTGTGTCAGAACAATAAGTTCTAGAGAAGGTGGGCAAGGAGAGCCTGTTTTCTTTTAATAACAGATTGAGGGCAGCTAGGTGGCGCAGTGAATAGAGCACCAGCCTTGAAGTCAGGAGTACCTGGGTTCAAATCCTGTGTCAGACACTTAATAATTACCTAGCTGTGTGGCCTTGGGCAAGCCAATTAACCCCATTGGCTTGAAAAATCTAAAAAAAATTAACAGATTGAGCCCCTTGATTCCAAACTGATCTTACTCTTAGAGAGAATTACCACCCTGCCCCATCTCCAACCAAATGAGACTGGTTACCATTGTCTAATAGACACTATACAGCATGGAAGGAGTGGATAAAAAAATGGCTACAGAAAGGGATCAAATTCTATCTCTGATAAACAAGGTGTCCCTAAAGTCAGTGGAGAAGCTTTAATTATTTACAAATGCCCTAAGACTTTGGGGAATGTCTTTCATTACCACTTGGGTGATCCTGAACAAGTCCCAACCTCTTAATTCGCCTGAGAACTCTTTAAGACTATAAATTAACTGACAAGATGCCGATCTACTTTGGAGAAATAACTCACCAGGAGTTCTTTATACCTATTAAAATGCAAATCCATATTTTGGAGGGTGGCTACGTGGTACAGTAGATAGAGCACCGGCCCTGGAACCAGGAGTACCTGAGTTCAAATCCAGTCTCAGACATTTAATAATTATCTAGCTGTGTGGCCTTGGGCAAGCCACTTAACTCCATTTGCCTAGCAAAAACCTAAAAAAAATAGCAGATCCATACTTTTAAAAATAATGCTCTGAATGAGGAAAAGTTCCATTTTGCCTCCAAATACCAGGGAGAACTAAGGAGCAATGTATACAATGAGATTTTTGGAACTAAATGATCCTTTAAATCACTTCCAGCTATAATGATCACTGAACTTCTGTAAAGAAGCTAGCAAAGGGAATGCAATTGTTGAATTCTTCAATTATTTATTTAGCTGACCATGACTTGGAAGAATAAAAAGTATACTCCAATAAGAACTATCTTTCTCTCTCTTCCCCAGAGCACCTAACTAGAAGGCCAGATCTCTGCTCTATCTATTCCTCTGGCTATTCCCAGCTGGAAAGCATACTTTTCTACAAATACTAAATGGAAGGAGACCTTTAATCTTTGAGGAGTCAGGCATTGGAGCTCATAAAAAATCTGCTACTTACTACCTACATGACCCTGAGCAAGTAATAACCTACAGTACAAGTGCATTTTTTCCATAGATAAAGAAGTCATATAAATCAATTTCCTTTCTCTTCCCAGTTATTTTCTCCTTTAGAATATGGGTCACTTCCACTGCTCCTCTCTCCTTTTCCTAGATATCTCCAAACCCAACCAGGATGGCTGGGAGGTGAGGATACTGGCAACTACTAGGGATGTCCTTTCCTTTTGCCTTTCTTCCTTGGTCACAATGTTTGAATGATGTGAGGGGTCAACAATTCTATAATTTCCAATGGTATTGGGGACCACCAGGCCTTACATCTTCCCTACCTCCCTACCCTTCAGTCTCCCAGCCCTGTCTCTGACCTAATACTGCAACATAAGGATTACCCAAATACTTTAACCTGGGTCTGTTCATGCACTCCTCCACTGTACCTGTATTACATTCAGGCCTTTCTATATATCCTGCAATTGAACTTCTTTTTCTGTGTTGTTTTCCTTTATTAAAATTTTATTAGAAATCCTTGAAGGTTTGCTTATATTTATAACGCCCATGTTTAAAATAGTGCCTGACCACAGTAAGTGCTTTTAAAGATTTATGAACTTATTAAATTGTGTCTAGCTTAATAATTATTATACCTAATTACATTCTCTACATCACCACATACACACATAGACATATATATATATATACACTCGCAATCACATGCACACACACATACACACACACACACACACACACACACACACACACAACACACTTTCTATTTTCTCTTTAAAGATCCCATGATCAGGCTAGCAAGGTAATTATCACTCTTTGATACAATCACCTTAACCAGCTATTTATTTCTCAATTTTTCCTTGTCTTCAGAAGTCCAAACATTCAACTGAAAGAAATGATATCACCACCATATCACCTAGCCCTTCAGTTTTCTCCCTTCCCAGCTAGTCTTTCCTAGTTTCTTCTGATAGTATCAACAGAAGTAGGTAGTACTTAGGCTTAGTCTGTTCTGTATCCATTATTTCCTATACACAAACATTAGGTGTGTAGCCCAATTTCTTTTTAGCCATGTAAGGTCTACACAGAACTGCATCCCTTTCAAAAGTTAGATCATCAGATAATGGAGTTCAACCTGGAAGGGATTTTAAAAGCTATCTAATACAATCCCTTCATTTTATAGAGGAGGGAAATAAGCTTCAAAGAGGTTAAATGACTTGTCTAAAGCAGAAAGCAGCAGAGATAGGTTTTTAATTCAGATCCTATTCAGACTTGAAACTCAGTATACTATGCTGTCCCTCCAAGTGACTAAATACCCAAATGTCTCTTTCACCTTAGAACCAGGAAAATTAACACAACAGTCTAGACTGGGAGCAGATGGTAGCTATTAGTTATTTAGATTGCCCTGCTCCTTGTAACAAAGAATCATGGGATCATAGTATTTTTGAGTTAGAAGGAACTGTTTTACAGATGAGAAAGTGATACTAAGGAAAATTAAATAATTTCCCCCAGGGTCTTACAGGAAGAAAGGAGCAGGCCTAGAATTTGAACACAAGGCTCTTTTACTCCAGGTGCTTCCTAGCACCAAGATCCTGCTTTCTAGCAGATCCAGATCCATGAAGTATGAGAGTTTGTTATATACAGTCTATCTGTTCTCCAGGAACTGTTCATCACCTTCTCACCTCCTTTCCTTCAGATTATTCTGAAAACAGCCTTGTTTCCAAACCCTGAAGAACTCATCTCCATGAGTTCAAGTCCAGCCTCAAACACAAACTGTATGATCCTGTAATTCTATTTACCTCAGTTTCTTCAACTGTAAAATGAGCTTGACAAAGAGACAGCAAACCACTCCAGTATTTTGCCAAGAAAACAATAAATGGGGTTACAATGATTCAGACACAACTGCAAAAACAATGCAATTGCTTCAAAAAGAATTTTTGGAATTGGGGAATGACCTAGGAGAAACTAGCATGCTTTGTCAGTTCCTGGCCTAATAAGGAGTATTCACTTATTCAAGAAACTTCTCTGATATAAGAATATAAAAGAAAAAATACTGGTATTTATAATCATCAAATCCTAATAAATTTTCTCTTGCCTACAGGCAGTCAGCATGATAATATATAGAAGGAACAACGTCATCTGAACCTGGATTTAGTAACTAGGACTCCCTTGGAGATGAAACATCATAAGAATTCCTTTTTCCTGACCAGGCTGGGCAATAATAATTCAGGGAAGTATAGTATTTTTTTTCATTCATTTACTTTTTTTCCCAATTATATGTAAAGACGATTTTCAACATTCATTTTTGTAGTTCCCCCCCCCAAGGTAGAAAGCAATCTGATATAAGTTAGTATATAGTCTTATAGAAAGAACTATATTACCATCCCCAGTATTTTAATGCAAGAAAATCTGTGACACCCACCATGTGAAAGACATTCTAGGGTTTCCTGCCTGAAATTTTGTTAGAGAAGTCTCAGTAGAGTGCTATGCCAGACACTAGATGCTGGAAACAATACAAATTTGTAGGAAGCCCCACGGCAGAATTTGCTGAGCTGATCCCAGGAATTACATGAGGCAATGCCTGCTGGACATTAAGTGGTTATAAATTACTAAAACTTTCTATAGATTCTTGGAAAGGAGTTTTCTGATGAAGAATACTAATTTCCAAGAACTCAGTCTCCAAGAAACTGAGGTTCTATTTTGTTTCCTTCACCTTTGCAATAAAATTTTCATTGGTTAAGTCTGTGACCTCTACATGAGAGAAATATTGGCATCACCAAGATGGTAGATATTATTTTCAATGGTTTTTCTGAGTAGGCACTTTTAGTTCCCAAAGTGAATTAGCTATTTCAGCTCTGAGAGCCTGTTAAACTAGTATATCTCAAATAGTTCAGTTTCACCTTTGGCATAAAGTGGAGAAAGATTGTTTTAAAGTATCCTTTCACTTTTTTGCTGATTCTGACTAGTATTTAGAGTAGACTGTTGGAGATGATTTTTACACAGACCTGAGCAAATCAGCATCAGACAAATTCCAAAAATTGAGATGTACTGGGGCAAGATAGCTGAGAATTTGTATTCTAAGATGAGGTGCCATTTAACAGAGGGAAATTTCTGGAACAACACAAAGGAAAATATTGAACTTAATGGTCTCTAGGTTTCTTTCAGTTCTAAAACTGCTCCTAGGACTACAGTTTCACTTAAGAAACTTAAACCCAGGGCTGCTAGGTGGCGCAAGTAGATGGAGCACAGGCCCTGAAGTCAAGAGTACCTGAGTTCAAATGTGACCTCAGACATTTAATAATTACCTAGCTGTGTGGCCTTGGGCAAGCCACTTAACCCCATTTGCCTTGCAAAAACCTTAAAAAAAAAAAAACAACTTAAACCCAATTTGTCACATAAAAAACAAAAAAAACTGTTCCAGTCTTAGTAAGGAATAGGGAAATTCACTTTGGAATTTCAGACTTCTCCAAAGGTCTGCCATGAAATTACATTAGACTTTTATTCTTCCTCTCATCAAGAATACAGAGGATAATTTAGGAATATTAGCCCAAATTTGAAGTTATGTCCAAAGAACTATAAATTATCCATACCCTTTGATCTAACAACACTATATCTGTTTGAAATTTTATATTATTTATTAAAAATTTTCAGTTTCCTTTAAATTCTATTTTAGTGGCATATAATGAATATTAGAGTAGTTTCTGATAATTCTTTTATGATTTCCAATAATGTTTTTGAATTCTATAATTCAATTTTCCACCTCTTTTAAATCAAGTTATCTACATTTTGCAGTTTTGCTAGTTTTTGTCAAAGAGCTAGATTTCATTTTTGTTTTTACATTAGTTTACAAAATAAATAAAAATATAATCCAAAGAACCCTGCATATTATATAATAGCACACTGAACATTTCTTTACCTCTTACACAGTTTCAGGGTAGATAAAATCGTCTTCTATTCAATATCTATATTTTCTATTATCATAGATTTAAAGCTAGAAGCAACCTTAAGTTATCTTCCCAACACCTTTGTTTTACAAATAAGGTAAGTGAAGCCCAGAGAGGTTGAGTAACTTACCCTAGGTCCCACAGCTAGTTAAGTGCCTAAGGCTGGATTTGCTCTCAGGTCCTCCTGTATATAAACTCAGGTGTCAGTGGTGCCACCTAGCAACCTCTATATGACAATGCAGGAGTTGGGAACTCACATTTGGGGTACCCAAGCAAAGGTAAACCTAAGATTTTAGAGACTTCCCAGGGAATAAAACTCTGACATGAAAGCATAAAGAACCCTATATGTGGAGGAGAGTAAGCAGGACCAAGAGTACAATGCATAAAATTACTACAGTATCATGAATGAAAAGGTCAATACAAAAAAAGTCAAATTCCCAGTAACTAATGAACAATTGTATTTGCTTACAGCACAGAAACTTACTCCTCTCTCCAAAAAAAGATAAATGACCATGAGTGCCAGTGATGAGATGATGTTTGTCTTTCATTCTGATTTGGATTTGAGTGAGGAACATACAATGCTAAGTCATCAGCCTAACTTTCTCCTCTAGAGTCATATAGGTCTGGTGACCAGATATGAATCAGTCTGACTGGAAATGGCCCTGGATATGAAGCAATCAGGGCTAAGTGACTTGCCCAAAGCCACAGTGTCTGAGGTAGGATTTGAACTCCTGATTCCAAGGCACCACCAACTTGTCCACAAATAACCATGGTAGAAAAATGTTGTATAGATCTTGTCAGATATAATCACCTTGATAAAGATATAGATATGTTTCTACTCAAAATAATTTCTCTTTCATCATTTCACAGCTGCCTTGTCTAGTCTCACATAGACTAAAGAAAAAACATAAGAAAATAAATGAAAATAAGAAAAAAATGGGCCTAACAAAGGGCCTAGAACACCAGAAGATGGATTCTGAAGCCTAAACCAAGAAACCCTTTGGTTATAGCTGGTTCACTAGGTAAAAATGCTCCCAAGTCCTTTTTTTTAAGTTGGTTATCACAAATAATCAAAATTCTGCTGAGAAAAACTTTCCCATTTGCAAAAAAAGGTCAACTTTTTTGAAGTCTGTAATGAATGCTTTTACATCAATAGTAATTCAGTATTGACAGAAATAATGAAGAGAAAAAACAAGTTAAGAGGGAAATAATATATTTAATTGGGACATGCTGAGTTTCAAATCATTTAATTATTATGCTTCATATTGTCTGAACTGAGGTTGAAAGAGATGCATATTTTGTTTCATAGACCTTCAAAGTTATTCCATTTTTTTACAAATTGAAGTTTTGTGGCTTCCCTGAGTCAAACAAATGTATCAGAGCCAGTTTTCCAACAGCCTGTACTCTCAGTGTCACATTTTGGTAAGTCTCACAATATTTCAGACTTTTTCATTATTTTTATATATGTCATTGTGATCTATGATCAGTGATCTTTAATGAAACTATTGTAACTGCTTGGGGACACCATGAACTACACCCAAATAATACACAAACTTAATCAATAAACATGTGTGTTCTGGCTTAAACAGAAAAAAATAGTAATTCAGGATGCCTAGAATTTCTTAACTATGCAAATAATCAGAAATCAGTAAGTACACTGCAAGTTTTATTTATAAAGGTTGGAACCAACTTGAGTATTAAGATTTTTTTTAAAGTTTAAATTAACTAATACAATGTAAGGAAAAGAAAACTGCACAAGAAATACTATTTACAAAAGACAAAACTATAGAAAATGAAGTTTCATTCCAAAATAGGAATAATGAAATATATAAGGTTACCACTTACTAATAAAATAATTTTGTAAACATCAACCCAAATCTGCCATACTCACAAGTTTGGGGTTGTTTTTTTTTCTCCTTAAGGGAAAAAAAGAAAAAATCAACAATCTTTGGCACCAATTTTTCAAAGCTATTTTTTCATGGTTCCATTTATTATCATATAATGTCTTCAAGTCCAGGTCAGGAGAAAGTGATGGCTGCCCATTAACATGTTTCAATGCCATCTAAAAGGAGATGTTTGAGAAAATGCTCTTTGGTTCAGATTTTTCCTCAAGTGTTAGTTCCTTCTGGAATTCAATTGCTTCTTGTATCCTTTTGTTACCATCCAAACTGTACTTAGATTCCTGGATGTCCTTAATTTATACAAATACTTCGAGTGATACACTTTAGATACCTGCAAAGCCAAGTCTTAATGAAGAATTTGAAAATAAGCTTTTAGTAAGCAACTGCCCATCCATTATTTCTGGGTTGGTATTTTTTGAGTGGATTGAACAATTAATTCCATTCTTATTTTGCTGTAAATTAATTCTTGTTTTTGAAGGACCCTAGAGAACCACTATATAATTTTCTCCCTAGAACACGCTTTATTTAACAACATTTAAGGTCATGTCCTTTTGTTTTCACTCTTGGCAAGAGATAGTCCTCTAAATTGTTCTCATATAGAAAACATGCCAACCAGAGTATAAAATTTTGTTAGGAAATTAAAATATATGACAGATAATAAAACATTTCTTTCCACTGGAGCCTAGAAGTGGGGGACCACAGAGGCAAAATGGAGCAATTACTATTTGATTTTGTCCATTAGTCTTGGAGAATTGTTTTTCTTTATTAAAAGGAAGACTTCAACATGGTGGGGGTGAGGGGAAGGATATTGGGAAATAATGCCATAAAAAAGGAAAAGTCATTTATAAAACATTTTAAAAAGAAATTAAATCATATGCTTGAATGCACACAATAAGTAACTGGTTAACTTACTACTTTGTTCTGGTTTCTAAAGTACAAAAAACTTAAGACAATATAATATAATCCTTTTCCCCTCTTCCTCATTGTCAGTGCCTTTGCTGAGATTATTTCCCATTTACACTATATAAATGTAATATATACATAGCTATTTGCATGTTGTCTTTCTCTTTAGAATTTGAGTTCCTTAAAAGCAGAGAACTTGTTTTCATCTTTCTTTGTATCTTCAGTGCTTAGCACAGTGCCTGGAACATAAAATTCTTTTAATAAATGCTCATTTATCAATCAATTGATTGTTCTAAATAAGATAGTTCTACTTCCAAGATTTGAGGATTCGGTAAATTTTATTTCAATGATCTCATTTTTAGATGCAGCCTTTATCCATAGGATTTGTGATTTTTCAATACTGTTTCTAAATATTTCCTATATGGTAACATGGGCAAAAAAAGAATATTTCATAACTGGTCTTCCCATAAATGTAAAGATGTTTCCACCTCAAGAAGAAGTATCCAAGGATGTATATTGTCACCCAAATGTGACTACAAGTTTCTGTCATGGAAGCAAATTGAAAACATGGTGAAATGTCAAAACTTTGTTCTTAAAGAAATGGTTCCAAAATGTCCAAAAAGTCCCAGCAGTATATTGTGGTGGGAAGTGCACCAGGGAATAAGTGACCAGAGATCAGGCTCATACTTCCCTGGCTCTTCCTAAATGTCTTCTTTCTGGGCCTCAACTTACCTCTCTGTAAAAATGAGGAGTATGGATTGGATCTCAAAGATCCCTTCCAGCTCTGGAGCTCTCTATGCAAGTCAATGGGTAGACATTGTTGATGGTTTGCAGAATACTTCCCTCTGAAATAGGCATTCTGAAGACCTGGATTTCCAGGCTTAGTCACTAACTCACTCTGTGACCAAGGACAAATCACTTAACTCCTTTGGGTTGCTAGTCCTACCACCTATAAAATGAATGGGGTAGACTTGATGAGGGAGCTCTAAGGTCCTTTTTCGGTTCTGATGTGCTATGGCTTCTTCCTTTCAGTCACCTTGGCAGGAAGGCTCCCTGAATCTGCTCTTTGAGAAAACAGAGCTGTTGTTTCTTTCAAATGTGCCGCCCAGTCAGGAAGAAAAGTGGCCTGTCTTCTTTGGCATTGGCTGTCTGGAACTCATCCCGAAGCCTGAACTGCCACTCATCCTCCAATTCCAAGCGTACAACTGTCTGACGGAGGGAGTTACGATCCTGACAGATGACACACAAAGTGGCACCTATACAAATAAGAAAAAGAGCAACAACAACAAAAATCAAAGCAACTTTACAGTTGTATACTGTCCCTGTTTTGACTTGCAGTAAACACATTATCAAAAAAACTCATTCTGCAAGACTGTTTCAGCCTTAGTATTCATAGCTAATTGGTCCACTCTGCCTCCTCTCATTGGGTAGGCTAGAGAGAGGAACAAATAACTCTCCCCAAAGCATACATTTATAGAAGTCTCCCCAGGTGAACATTTTTATATTTCCTATTGAGCTATACTTCTGTAGATTGAATTCCATTATATCCATCCCTCCTCTTTTCATCTCCCTTTTTGCATGGTCTTCACACAACCTTGTTATAAGCTTTGTTCAGTAAGAATATTTTATGATTAAATCAATTAGAATTAGGTATGGACAAGGCTTCTACTCTCTTCAAATCAATAAAAGACATAGGTTGAGAGACTAGGTCATGTCCTGAGAAACTTGTGCAAAAAGACATATCTTTCACCACAAATATTTTTGAACATATAGGTTCTTTTACCTTTTCCCTAACCATCTTTGGAAATAAGCCTAGTAGTGGTATTGCTGGATCAAGGGTATATGCAATTTAATAACTCTTTGGGTATAATTCCAGATTATTTCCAAAATGATTGGATCAGTTCAAAGATCCACTAACAGTGAATTAATATTCCAATTTTTCCATGTCCCCTTCATTCACTTTAACCAATCTGATTTGTGTGGGAATAATATTTCAAAGTTGCTTTATTTTCATTTCTCTAAGCAATAATGATTTAGAGCATTTTTCATAGGATGAGAAAAAAGTTTTAATTTCTTCTTCATAAAACTACCAGTTCATATCATTTCATTATTGGTCAATTATTAAATATTTACAATAATTCACTCTGTAGTGACAAAGAACTAGAAATTGTGGGGATGCCTATCAATTGTGGAATGATTGAACAAGCTGTGGTACATGATCATGATAGAATACTACTGAGTTGTAAGAAATGATGAATTTGGTGATTTTAGAAAAACATGGATAGATATGTATGAAATAAGGAAGTACAAAAAGAGCAGAACTAAGAGAACATTGTCTACAGTAACAACAATATTGTTTTTAAGAACAATTTTGAACTAAGTTATTTTGATTATTTATAAAACCAAATTAACTACAAAGGACATGTGAAGGAAGATACTGTCTGCATCCAGAGAAGGAACTGAGAAAAAACATAGAGAATGATTTCCCTCTCCCCCCATCTCTCTTTCTCTCTGGAGGTCAGATTTAAAATAGAGGATACATATGATTTATTTTTTAAAGAAAATGTTTCCTAAAAATGTTTCCTATATACCATGCAGGTATATAGTACAATTACTACTGACATAATTTTACAATTGAGAAAACAATTTCAGAGAGTTTATGTTACATGTTCAAGGTAACAGGATTAGTAAGGCTCAGAGCCAGGATTTAAAAAATCCAGGTCTCCTGATTCCAAGATCACTATTTTTTTCCTTATACTCTGAGAAAAACATTATGTATGACATTGTGACATGACCTGTATGTTTTCAACCCCCGATAAAGATTCATTTAGTCAAGATGGATGGATAGGGTCCAAAGTCGAAGTCCTATTATAACATTTTTAAAGCCTCTGAAAATATCTGATAGTACAAAAAGTGCTAATGATCGAATACAGGAGATAGCATGGAGGCAGAAAATAAATAGGTAGAAAGGGAACTAGGAAGAGAAAGAAAGATTGAAAAACACAGATAAGTCTACACAATCTGCCAGCTCACCAGACTTTATATAGCCATAAAACAAATAGAGGGATAGGGACCGAACCTAGAAGTTCATTAGTTTTAAAAACTCATTTGAAAGGACACCCTAATCTACCAAGGCAAGTTGGAAGCATCTCTGAAATATTACCTAACATTCTAAGAGATTAAGTAACTTGCTCACAAGTGTGTTTCAAAGACAGGACTTGAACCCAGTTCTTCCTGGGTCTCTATACTATCCTGCCTATCTCTCTCCCTCTCTCTCCCCCATTTACACAGAGATAGCAAGGTAAAATGTGTGTGTGTGTGTGTGTGTGTGTGTATACAAACATTTGTGTACATTTATACACCTACACATGCATACATATACCTATGCACATGTATCATGTATGTACCCTTCTACTGTACCCATTGTTCAAGGCTCAGTCTCCGATCAGCCTCTTCCTTATGACCCTTTCTAATTACTCCAGTCAATGGTGAGCTCTTCCTCCTGCTGTCATACATTTACTATCTGTACTCATCTTTTAGCAATGCTGCATTATGTCATTAAGTAACTCCTTTAGAAGTGTTATCATAAACTTGTAAATAAGATATTACATAAAACTCTTAATATTTAGTTAACAATCTTGTTATAGACATGTTCTATCTCCCCAAGTAGACTATGAAGTTCTTGAAATAGTGACTACCTTATTCATTTTTGTGTCCAATTCAATGACCAGCAAAAAGTCTTATGACTCATTGTCTCAACCCACCTTCTTTTTCTTTCTTCCTATCTGAAGATGGGCCAAGTTAACTTCTCCACATGAACCCTGAATCTCATCTGTTCCAGGTTCCTGCTTCATTGCCTATTTCTGCTCCCAAGTGCCTCTGCACACTTTTAACAATTCCCATAATGAATTCTAAGGTTCCTTCCACTTCTAAATCCTAAGGTCCTCTTTTCAAGGGTTACCTCAAACTTTAAAAATAAAAAAGAGGGGTGGCTAGGTGGCGTAGTGGATAAAGCACCGGCCTTGGAGTCAGGAATACCTGGGTTCAAATCCGGTCTCAGACACTTAATTACCTAGTTGTGTGGCCTTGGGCAAGCCACTTAACCCCATTTGCCTTGCAACAACCTTTAAAAAAAAAGAAGAGGCAACATAGTGGATTGACATCTGGCCTCAAAGCTAGAAAGATATGGGTTCAAGTTTTGCCTCTAACATAAAATAACAGTATAACCATAGGCAACTCACTTAATCTCCCAGTAGATCAAATAATTCTTCCAGGAGCTCTCTTTATCATTGAACTAATAGGCCCAGAACTTGGGCTTAAGGGGCGGGGGGAGAACCTTTCCTTGATCCAGCTACCATCCTAAGTTCTTTTTCCACAGATCTTATAAAAACTCTGTATATAATAGCTCCACTTCTTTACAAACTACTTATTTCTTTATAACCTTGTCCCTATTTCACCACTCTCCAGAAACTGTGCTCTCAAAAACTGCCATTGACATCCTTATTGCCAAGTTCTTCCTGGAACCACCATTAAAAGAAGTGGTACAGACCAGTCATCCTTCATTCTCCAGATTCCACCACAAACACACACACACACACACACACACACACACACACACACACAAACACACCTAGCTTAATATTTAGCTCCATTTATGTATTATCTTCTACCAGGAGAATGTGAGCTACTTAAGGGCAGGAAATGTATTTTTTTTGCTTATCTTTTTATCCCCAATATTTAGCATAGTACCTGACACTTAGATATTTATTAAATACTTGTTGATTTGCTGACTTGAATTACCTTCTCTAGGGCATTTGTCACTATTAGTGGTCCTTTCTTCTTCCCTTGGCTGCTGTTTCCCTTTCTAAATTCTTCTCCTCTTCTCAAATTATGCTTTATCTTTTCAAAGTCCTACTCAATTAAAATCTCCAGGAAACCTTTCCAAACACTATGGATGTGCATTGTGCCTTATCTTTCTCTATTCTGCATTACAGTTACTACAGATGCAGCAGTGGAACAACCATGCATAACATAATTGAAGGCTGATGCTCAATCATCAATGATCTTGGATGCTGTCCCAGTCACTGGGGAATGATCAAAGGAGTTTCTGTCAGGGTCTAAGGCACATGTCCACTGTATTGGGAGGCATGCCTTTCCAACAAAGATTCATGTTGCATAATCTCTAAAGAGCATTAGGAGATTTAAATTGATCTGAGACTCCACCAATCACCTCTGCTACCTGTAATTAGAATTTATTATTTCTACATGCATAGAGACCCACTTGTGGACAGACATAGCCTTGTAAAAAGAGACCATGGTTGATTTGTATCTTTAACTTCACCAGTTCTTAGCAAAGCAAACATTTAATAACAAATGGAACAAATTAATCACTAAAGTCCCTTTTTTCACCTCTATGATTCTTCAGGTCACTTACCTTTCAGAAAATGAAACTTTTTCAAAAAACTAGCAACTACAAAGGAGTCACAGAGGTATAACAGGAGCCCACTAAATAGCAGATCTGAGCAGCTGATGTTTAAAGAATGAGGTCTGGAGCTCACATAACAAACAGAAACCTGAAAAGGAAAAGCAGAGGTTGGAGAAAAAAGATGCTTCTCTTAGAATATTTAGAAATGTTGTAACTAATGAACAGAAATATATAATACATACACACACACACATACACAGTGTGATCAAAACAACAATATCTCACATCTGTATACCATTTTAAGGGTTTTAAAGGTTTTAAAAGTATATTCTCTAACAACCTATGAAGAAGATAGCTCAAAGTATATTTATCCCCATTTTACAGATGAGGAAACTGAATCTCTGAGAAATTAAAAGAAATGCTGAAGATTACAACAGTCCAATACTCTTTAACTATATCATGATGCTTTTTTGAAACCATATTAATTTTTCAGGATATGAGGTAAACTAAAACCATACTATCTAGTTTCACTGAAATCTTAGACTGTATCCCTTGAATCACTCTGGATGCTCACAGACCAGCTTTGACCTTAATTTTTTCACAACAAGGCCATCACAATTCCTGACCCTTTCTACATCAAGCCAGTTCCACTCAAGTCTTCAGCCCTACCTTATCTCTACCTTAGATTCAATCTCAACAGTCACCCTGGGCTCTGATAAACCATCTCTGACTTTATCACGTTGGGGAGCTAGAACTCTACTATACTTCCAGACCATTTCTAAGCCATGTTGCTACCCAAGACCTCTTCCAGCTCCTCTTTAGAGGTTGTCTTCCCCATTATACTGTAAGCTCCTTAGAGGTATTTAGCACAGTTTATAATACATACTAAAATCTTATTAAATGCTCTATTTATTGATCTATCCTCCCTTGAGTGGAAAATTGAAATGCCCCTTCCAAACCAACATCCTACAAAATCATTCAAAGAAATTAATTCCCCTAGTATGGAAACTCCTATGAGGTGAATACTTAATACATTCATAAATTACCTGGGGCCCTAGATTAAGGTAACAATCAACAGATAGCACAGGATGGCCATAATTCTTCAGTGATAGAGGAAAGAAACGATGGCTGTGATACTGTAGGAATTTTTCAAGTAAAAGCTGGGCAGGAGCTGCAAGGAAAGTGTGCTTGCTATCTGGGGCACAGATGTACTGAGAAGGTGCAATGGACACTGGGTTATCAGAGACCTATATAAAAACAAAATAAACAAGTCAAGTCAAAAATTTGGTTTTTGTTTCTATTGAGATATGGAACATAGAATTTAGATATTATCTAATTCAATCCCCTCATGAGACAAGAGAAACCCAGACTCAAAGGCATTATTATGTTTATACAGAAAACATACTAGATGCCATAGATAAAGAGATTAATAAGACACAGTCCTTGATTTTAAACTTAGACTCCTGCCATGGGAGGGTAAGAAGAGGAATTCACACAAATTGACAGTACAAGAGAATATGTCAACTTAAAAAAGAAAAATTTATGGCAAAAAGAAAAATATTTGAAGTTAGAGGAGTGGTATGAAAACAGAGACTCCTATTTATTACTTGTGATGATATGAATTGGTCTGTTATGGAAATAAATTTAGGAAGATGGAATAAAAGTCAAAAATTTCTCATACCATTTGGTCCAGCAATCCCACTACTGGATTTATAACCCCAAGGAGTTTATTGGCAGCAAGAAAAGATCCATCTGTACAAAAATATTCACAGCAGCATCATTTAAAATAACAAAAGTTAAAAACAAACTATGTGCCAAATGAAAAAAGAACAGGTAAACAAATTGTGGTATATGAATATAGTGGAATATTATTGGACCATAAGGAAGTATATGAAAACATGGAGGCATTAAAGAAATATGCAGAAGTTTGTATGAAGTGATGAAGAAAGCAGAGGCAAAAGAATGAGATATTAGCTCTTATTTAAATGAAAACAACATCAAATAGCAACAAAACAAGTGAAATACAATAGAAAATATAACTAATAGGGGTGGCTAGGTGGTGCAGTGGATAAAGTTCTGGCCCTGGAATCAGGAGTACCTGGGTTCAAATCCAGTCTCAGACACTTAAAGATTACCTAGCTGTGTGGCCTTGGGCAATCCACTTAACCCCATTGCCTAGCAAAAACCTAAAAAAAAAGAAAACTCTGGAAAATATAACTAATAACATTAAAATTAAAGGTATGTGTATTTTTATTTTATCAAACAGAAAACTTTGTGGATAGGTTGCAAAGATGCATGTATTATCAATCATTCTATGCTGCTTGGTTTAACTGTTCAGGAAATGTACATTGTAGAAGTTTTACTGGTAAGTACTTGTCTTGCTGTGTGAGGACAAACTTTTACAATCAAGGGCTTTCTTTGTTTCATGGGTTGTCCATGAAACAAAGACAAAAATGCAAAATAGCCCTCAGGCCTTTATGATTCCCTTTCGGCATCTTAGTGCAGAAAGATGACTGGAAAAAACATTTTTTAAGATAATCTACAAACTTTCACTTAATTACTGATGTCCAGTAAACCTATAAAATGAATCACATACATTTTTACCTTCTTCTCATAAAGGAAGCCAGAAGCAAATAAATAATCAACAAACACTTGTATGCCAACCCTTATACTGAATGTTGGAGAGAAAAAGAAAATAATGAAACATTTCCAGCTCTGAAGGATCTTACATTTAGTGAGCAGACAATTTATACACATATAACATAGACATACAGGTGGAGTGGTAGATAAAATGTTAGACTTGGAATTAAAAACCCTGATTTTTAATTTAGCTTCAAACATGTACTAGATGTGTGATTCTGGGTAAGTCACTTAATTTCCTTGACCTTAGTTTTCTTAAATGTAAAATAGGGATGATAATAATGGCACCTAACTTAAAGGATTGTTGTTAAAATATTTAAATGTTAGTTACTATTGTTACATAAACATAAATAAAATACATCCAAAACAAATATAATTATAAGGGATTGATTTGGAGACTAGGAAAAGGCTTCACATAGAAGGTGACTTGGAAGCTGAGCTCTGAAGGAAGCTAATGATTCTAAGAGACAGACATGTTAAAGGTTGTTTCAGGCAATGGAGTAAACTTTAGAAAAGGAACAAGAGATAATAAGGAACTGTATCAAAGTTTGGCATATGTGAATGGAAAGAATGAAAGAGACGTGGGAGACACTTTTGAAAGAAGATTTAGCCGCTAAGTGAGAATTTAATGGGCAAAGGAGAATGAATGTAGAGTGCGTGATGACACCAAGTATACAAAAGTGAGTGATTAAAAGGATGGTGGTGCCCTTGACAGAATTATGGAAAATTCAGAAAAATTCAGATTTGGGAGACAAGATGAGTTCAGCTTGGGCCCTTTTGAATTTGAGTTGCCTATGGGATAGTCAATATTTCAAGCTACCCAGTTGGCCTTTGTTGATATAGCACTAAAGTTGTCAAAGACTTTTGAAATGCAGAGTAAAGGAAGAGAGTTAGGCCAGGTTTAATGGCCTATATTTTCCCAGTGAAGCATAAGACTTAAGAGTGTAACATCAAGCAAAAATTTTAGAAAATGTTATGAAATAATTTGAGAGCCCTTAGAAAGTGATTTCAATGAACCAGCATAAGAAGTCATCAAAAAAAGGAAATTATGTCAAATGAACCTCATTTCCATTTCTGACAAAATACATTAGGGGAAAGACTAGATTAGACTAAAGAAAAACTGTAGATTACATTGCTAGGTCATGGAAATGTCTAATGTATAATATGTCTGCTGAAATCAAGGCAGTCATCTTGGCCACAAACCCTCATCAAGCCATATTTCTCTCATTTCCATCAAGTATATCCTTGATACAGGTATCATACTCAAAAATTTTACTAAGATGACAAAGTGGGTATATGCCTTGTTCTCTAGTATTTTATAAATATATCTGTGTTCTAGAATATTGAGTTTAACTGTCACATCTCTTTGCTTGCCAAGGAGATAAAATATTGGCTGGCTAAAATGGTTTCTAGGTTTCTTTATATATTATTTATTTTATTGCATAAATTATTCATTTATAGAAATATTTTTACATTACAAGCTTACTATGACATAAATGATATATATAGTACATAATTAAATCAATATAAATGTCTAAATATTATATTAATTTATTATTTATCAATATAAAAATATTTTAATACATTAAATAAATAGTATATTTATACCCTGAAAAATTATTATCCAAAATTACCATATAAAATATTTACTATGAAGTTTTTTGTTTTATTCACTTGTACTATTACTGCTTTCTATCCCCGATCTTTTGTTATTGTTCTCTTTATCCCAACTCTCCCATGGTAAATCTCACTACCACACACTGGATTTGAAAGGCAGGAAATGTGAACCACACTAAAGTCTTACACCAGTCAGTTTTAACCCTAAGAGTTATGGCCTACATTTACAATCATAGGTTACATTATCAGTTTGTCTTTCTGCTCTCCCTTTCCTATAAAAGAATGATGGCTTTCAAAATAATACTTAGCCTAATGCCTTTGGTTATCCAGAGTGGAACCAATACTGGTCATCTTGTTATCTGGATTGCCTAGATTCTAGTGCTTCTCTCTGAATTTCACTTTTCAGACAAAACCCACTTAATTTCTGTCACTATAAAGTAAATAATGAAACCATGGAAAGATCATGCTTATGAATATTTTGTGAATTAATTGCAGCTGTGAAAATTTTGTGAATTAATTGCACTGACCCTCTCTATATTCTATGTTCTTCATCATTGTGAATAATATGATGAAATAAGAACTCACTATAAAAAAATACAAAATAAAGCTCCATTTATATTCCTAGCATATAATCTTCATTATATGAGGTTTAATCCCACAGTGCAAATAGAATTTTGAAAAGGGGAGGAATACAACATAGTTTTTGTCTTTGGAATTGCAGAACCTAGTACAGTGCCTGTTATATATAATGGTTGCTTCATAAATGCTTATTAATTGAATGTTTTATTCATTTCTCCTATCTATGAAGGAAACCTATTCCCTGAATCATTATGTTTTTTTAACTTTTTTGGTCTTTCCTTTGCCTACATTGCAGTCATACTAATCATATTCCCACTATTACCAAATAAACTTGTTGAAGCAATGACTACTGTTTTTCGTCTCTGTATCCTCAGTATCCATGCACAGTCTTTTGATTAATAAATGCTGGTTGAATTGAATTGACATCTCTTTGCACACTCTCAATTGTAGTCTTTCTACAGACCGAAATCTCTAAATGCACAAAGTTATATTTGAAAACCCATAGACCAAGCACCTTTCTCCAGAAGTCAATGTAAACTCTAAACTTACAAGTCTTAGAATAATCATGTATATCAGAACACTGTGCTTTTCTGATACCAAAATTAAACTATTCTTACATTTAAATGATGATGTCTATTTGATAAGGAGGTAAAGACCAATGTAATCATTTATTGGGAGGTATGAAAGATTCAGGTGTTTCATCATCATCATCATCATCATCATCATTATTATTATTATTATTATTATTATTATTATTATTTTGAGAGATCTATTAATTCATTGTAAAGGATTCCTTCTGGTAGTGCAGACCAAAAACACTTTATACCTTAATAGATGGTCTTAGTCAAATGCTATGGCTAAAACAATCCATCCCTTAGTGGCCAGGCTTCTAGTAATGATAGTAATATGAACTTAGCTAGGCTGCCAACAGACAAAAAAACTAAATGTTTTTAAGTTCACCACCTATGAAATATTCCAAGCCTCTCCAACGTGGCAAGATATGTCAAAGTTTCTTCCCTTCCAGGATAGTGTTCCACAATCCAAGACCACTTGCATCCCAATTGTGAGGCACCTAAAAAGGCACCTGAGACTAGTGAAATATTTAGTGTTTATTTTTAATAATATAACACATTGTTACATTTCTATATAAACAATTTACATTTCTATAATAAGTTAGTATTGTTCCAATGCCATAGAAGCTTTCGTGAACCTGTGAAAAAGGCAGGGTGCATTATTTTATCATATTACCGATAAGGACAATGAGGCTCCAAGAATTTAAATGACACAGAAGTTGCCAATCTAGACTTCACACCCAAAGCACCCTAAGAGAGGTAGAAGTTACCACATAGCAGCCATTTTCCTACTCACCTTGGATTTAATGTGGAAGGACCTGTGGCCACCAACAGCAATTTGTTTTTTCATGACACTGAAGCGATTAAATCGGCACAAAAGCAGGCCAGCACTGTGAACTCGCAGGTTGAAGTCAACATCATCACAGGTGAATCTAATCAGAAATTAATCTAATTATATTACTCTAATCTAATAACAGCATTAAAACATGTTATATGCATGTTATATATGCACCGTGTAAGCATGTATATATTTGTACACAGTTATTAATCATGGGGAATCTAAGATAGTACTATATACTATACTAATCTACTATACTAAGCACAGAGAGAGAGATAAGATATAACTCATATTTTTATACTATCTTAAGATCTATGGAGTGCTTTTCACTACAGTTCTATGAGGAAGATTGTGTAAATATTATCAACACTATTTGACAGATGATAAAGTCAGTGATGAAAGGTTAAGCAGCCTTGTTATACAGATATTATATGCTGAACTGACATTAAAAGTTCCTTGGAGGCTGGAATCAATCCCTCTTCTAACAAGCTGAAGAGAGAAGACTAGTATAAATGAAACAGTCAAATGACAATATGAGACTACAGTGAGAGGCATCATCATGGTGGATCTTGATTTTAGTCCTCTCTCATTCATGTAATTATTGTGGGATCATGGGCAAGTGAATTAATATCTCAGTGCTCCAGGCAAGTCTCTTAGCAGGAAGGAATTTCCACCCTGACTTCCCCAAACTATTAATATCATATATTCTGATCAAAAAATAAAAATAAGACCACTAAATAAAATAGGACTTAGATTATAGAAAAAAGATCAATTAAGATTGATGGGAAAATATTTATAAAGATATAAAACTACTATAGAAATAACATTTGAAAAGACAGGCATTGTTTTCAAAAGGTTCATATTTTAATGACAGATAAGTACAAAGGTACCACTGAAAATGGCAGCACCCTTGCCCCACAATGACCTGCTTCGAATCTTATAATTTCCTCCATCCCTGAGGCCAAGTACACACAAATACACCTCATGTCATTGGTACCATTATCAGTTAATCAATAGATAGACACCAATCAGAGAAAAGCAGTCAGTATGACTACCAAGGACAGATGGAAGCTGATACCTGGTTTTTCTTGGGTCTGTAACTCACCGATTCTGGTTATACTGTACATTCTGTGTCAAATCCACATTGAGGATAATAAAGTCATGGATATGACAGCGGGAGAAAGGTTCCTGGACCTCCCCACTCTGAGTTTTACTGGACCATTTCCGCATCCCAATTAAAGCATAATGAGTGATGTTCGGAGCTGCCTCAATGTGCTGCAGAATGTGTTTCAAAGAAACATTCCTTTCAGACCAGGTATAATCACTACAAGAAAGGAAGAGAAGGAAAGATTTTTACTACTCCAACATACAAATAAAATAATAATCCTTTCTATTCTGCTCTCTACTGATCAAAATAGCCCAAAGATCTTCCACTTGAAACAAACAGATCAAATTTCTTGATGACATAGTCCTTATGATTTTCATTTTGTATAGCCATGAAACTTTACTAAAATGAATTCATTGTTGGACTTGAAAACCAAATCAAACTAACTTCATTAAGTATCTGCTGCATACAATTTTGCTGGCTACTGAAGGAGATTATAAAGCTTTTTAATTATAGTGATCACTGCTTTTAATCAACAGTCTTTTATTAAGCTCCTACTATTTTCCAGGCAATGGATTAGGTGTAGGATTTACAAATTAAAGTGATGAAATAGTCCCCCACTCTCAAGAAACGTGCAATCTAATATAGAATTTACAGTCTAGTAGGGTGTTAAGATTAAACATAATGATTCAATACTACTTGGTAAGTGTCCTGGAAAGGTAGAGGACCAAGAGTTCCATGACATCTATGAGGAAAGTGGGATTAGACAGGATTTTAGGGAAAAGGTGACCTTTGAGACAGGCTTCAAAGGATAAAATACTAATAGTTAACATTGATAAAGTGTCTACCATAGACAAGGCACTATACTGTGCTTTACAAATAGGATCTCATTTCATCTACACAATGCCCCTTTGAGGTTTTATTACTATCAATATTTTTAAAAATGAAGAAACTGAATTAGAAATTGGTTAAGGAATTTATACAGGGTCACACAGCACAGCTAGTAAGAATCCGAGGCCGAATTTGAACACGTCTTCCCGACATGACTACTCTATCCACTGAGCCATAGAAAAGGGGCATAGGGCAGCTAGGTGGCACAGTGGATAGAATGGCCCTGGAGTCAGGAGGACATGAGTTCAAATCTGACCTCAGACAGACATTATCTAACTGTGTGACCATGGGCAAGTCAACCCCATTGTCTTGTAAAAAACAAAAAGGGGGGGCGGTTATAAAGCTCAGGAGGCATATAGGGAGCAAAAAGTACTTCAATTTGACTGCTGAGATAAGATTTGACTGGTGAGATAAGAGATGTCAAAGAAAATTCATGTAGAGGTATCTTGGTCTAATAATAATTGCTTATGATCCTTTAAGACGTTCCTTTCATCAGCACCTTTGCAAAATGAACAGTTTAAGTGTTATTAATCCTGTTTTGCCCAAGGGAAAAAACTAAGAATGAGAGAGTTAAAGGGAGTGAGTTATAAAGCTCATACCAAGAGGGCTGAATTTCAAGCTTAAGTCTTCTGATTCTAATTTCAGTGTTCATGACTCTATATGAAACTGAGTCCATAATAGGTAAAGCATATGGACAGAAAGTTGGAGACAGCTTCTAGTCTAGTCTCTGCTAGACTTGATTCGCCTTCCCTGAGACCTTGAGTGAATTATGTCCAGTCTCTGGGACTCTATCTCATTAATCAGCTGGGAAGTTTGGACTCTTATCTTTACATTCCCTTCTGGATCTGCAATAGGATTAGGGACTACAGGCTATGATTTCATAGGTTTAGGAAATTCCCAAATGAGAAACTCTTTCTACCAATGGAAGCTGGCATATTCTCTGCCATTCTTAGGGAGCTAGCTAGGACAGAGAGGTTGTGACCTGCTCAGAATCCTGTAGTCTTCATGTGTCAAATTTGATTTGAACTCAGGTATTCCCCATTCCAGCTTTCAATTGATTATACCATGTTGGCTGCTGAGATGTGAAATTCTATCATTTAATTGATGCCTGGTGGTTGGACAAAAGCTTAGCTGTTTTCTCATTAACATAAACAGTAACCATCATTAAGTCAAGTTGTAATGGAAAGAATGTTGAACTTGGAACCAAAAATTGTGGATCTGAATTCTTGCTCTGATGTTTACTAGCTATGTGATCTTGGTCAACTATTTAAGCTTTTCGACTATGAGTTTTTCCTTATTCATAAAATGGGAATGATAATAATAATAATAGTAGTAGTAGTAGTAGTAGTAGCACTGTTTATGTCCCATTTTTAAAATACTTTGTAGCTCTTTAAGGAGAGACGCTGGGGTGTGTGAGTGCGGCTGAGCCAGCCACCCAGGGCCAGAGCAGCAGGGCAGCAGCGGGGGCAGCGGCAGCGGCAGCAGGGGCAGCGGCAGCAGGGGCAGCAGCAGCAGGGGCAGCAGCAGCAGGGGCAGCAGCAGCGTCAGCAGCAGCGTCCGCGGCCCCACCATGGTGCAGATCGTCCAGGTGCAGACCAAGGCGTACCCCGACCAGAAGCCGGGCACCAGAGGGCTGCGCAAGCGGGTGCGGGTGTTCCAGGAGAGCGCCCACTACGCCGAGAACTTCATCCAGAGCATCGTGGCCACGGTGGAGCCGGCGCGGCGGCCCGAGGCCACGCTGGTGGTGGGGGGGCGACAGCCGCTTCTACATGTGCGAGGCCATCCAGCTCATCGTGCGCATGGTCGCAGCCAACGGGATTGGGAGATTAGTGATTGGACAGAATGGCATTCTCTCCACCCTAGCTGTATCCTGCATCATTCGGAAAATCAAAGCCATTGGTGGCATCATTCTGACAGCCAGCCACAACCCTGGAGGTCCTAATGGAGACTTTGGAATCAAGTTCAACATATCCAATGGAGGACCAGCTCCTGCAGCCATCACGGACAAAATCTTCCAGATCAGTAAGACCATGGAAGAATATGCAATTTGTCCGGACTTGAAAGTTGACCTCAGTGTCCTTGGGAAGCAGCAGTTTGATTTGGAGAACAAGTTCAAACCATTCATAGTGGAAACTGTGGATTCAGTGGATGCCTATGCCACCATGCTGAGAAACATCTTCGACTTCAGTGCCCTCAAGGAACTGCTCTCAGGCCCCAATCGGCTCAAGATCCGCATTGATGCCATGCATGGAGTTGTGGGGCCATATATTAAAAAGATCCTGTGTGAAGAACTGGGTGCCCCTGCAAACTCAGCTGTCAAATGTGTCCCTCTGGAAGACTTTGGGGGCCACCACCCTGACCCGAACCTGACCTATGCATCTGATCTGGTGGAGACCATGAAGAGTGGGGAGCATGACTTTGGGGCTGCCTTTGATGGAGATGGGGATCGAAATAGGATTCTCGGCAAACATGGATTCTTCGTTAACCCCTCAGACTCCGTGGCCGTCATCGCTGCCAACATCTTCAGTATTCACTACTTTCAGCAGACGGGGGTTCGGGGTTTTGCCCGCAGTATGCCCACCAGTGGGGCCCTGGATCGGGTGGCCAATGCTACAAAGATCACTTTGTATGAAACTCCAACGGGCTGGAAGTTTTTTGGGAATCTGATGGATGCAAACAAACTGTCCCTCTGTGGGGAGGAAAGCTTCGGGACAGGCTCTGACCACATCCATGAGAAGGATGGCCTGTGGGCCATCCTGGCTTGGCTCTCCATTATTGCCAATTGCAAACAGAGTGTGGAGGACATCCTGAAGGATCACTGGCAGAAGTTTGGGCGGAACTTTTTTACCAGGTATGATTATGAAGAGGTGGACTCCGAGGGTGCCAGCAAGATGATGAAGGACTTGGAGACCCTCATGTCTGATTGCTCCTTTATAGGCAGGAAGTTTACAGAGGGGGGAAAGACTTACACTGTGGAAAAGGCAGACAACTTTGAGTATAGCGACCCGGTGGATGGAAGCATTTCAAGAAACCAGGGCTTACGGATCATTTTTACTGATGGTTCTCGAATCATCTTTCGACTAAGTGGGACAGGCAGTGCTGGAGCCACAGTTCAACTGTACATTGACAGTTATGAGAAGGATGCGCCCAAGATCTACCAGGATCCCCAGGTCATGTTGGCCCCCCTCATTTCCATTGCCCTGAAGGTCTCCCAGCTCCAGGAAAGAACCGGCCGCTCCTCACCCACTGTCATCACATAAATTCACATCTTTGAGATACACAGCTCACCACGCCAAAGCCTCCTTGCTTAGGTGGTTTTAAGAACAAGAAAAAATTTTGTTTTTATTCAGGTTTCTTATTATCAGTGTTTTCCCCCAAGATATTAATGTATGTTGACAAGGTACTAGAAACTGAGAAAAGAATGGAAGCCATGGGGCTGTGGGAGTGAGTCTTTCCATTGCCCTGTCCCCTTTTATGTTCTACGGATGAAGCAAGATGGTGCATTGGGTAGAGATCTTGCTTTGGAGATGGAGAAGTCCTGAGTTTGAATCCTACCTCTGACTTTTACTAGCTGTGTAACCCTGGACAAGTCCTTTCCTCTCCTGGGGCCTCAAGTACTTCCGTGGTCCTCATCTGCAAAGGGACTTTGTATACCAGGAAGGTCCTGCATGGATGAACAAGCTCTTTTCATCATTCCTGCACACTAGTGCAAGGGATCTTGGATCTAGACAGAAAAGCTGCCAGGTGATTATCCAGCCCACACACCTTCATATGACAGATGAAGAAACTGAGGACCAGGGAGGGCAGGTCACTTGCCCAAGTTACATAGGTATTGGGCCTCAGAGGTGGGATCTGATTCTAACTTGCTGGATGTTTCCCTGCCTTTTGCCAAAGGAATAGATTGAACTGTCAGAACTCCCTATGAGGTGATCATGTGGCCACTGGTGTTTCTTCCCAGGGATGGGGAAAACCACCTTGATTTTCATTTTGGTTTTTGACTGGAATGTGCCACGTTGACATCATTTCTGGTGCCTTCTCAATCAATGTCGATTCATTTTCACCCTGTTTCCCATCACTTGGTCACACAAGTATGACCAAATATTAAAGAGAATTGGATCACCAAAAACATAAAATAAAAAAAATACTTTGTAAATCTTAAAGTTGGTGGAATTTGAATAATTTTTGGAAGATTGACAGTGTCTAAATTAATTGAAACCAAGTTTGAAAAGCAGTATTTGGGGAGAGATCAATTAATAGAAACGTGTAAAAAAACTGTGTTAGTTAGAACCATTCCTTTTAATAGCATCCACTGTCAAAGGAGTTTTAACTCTATAAATTAAGACTATATAAGGAGACTAATATCTCTTATCTAACAAGGACTGGTTATATACATAGAGACATAGAGACATAGATATTACCTGAAATAAATACATAGATCCTGTTTTAAGACACTAATACTTTTAGATTATAAAAGGAAAATTTTCAAAAATAAAAACATAAAAACATCTATCTTCTTCAAATTATAGATAAGAATTTTCCAGAAAATAACTAAAAAATTAATTATATCACTATTTTAAAAGCAAAAACTATAATATGATATAATATAATACAATTAGTGTTAACTATTTTTACCTCCGCCTTTCTCCCCCACTATCAACGTCCACCATATTCCACATAACGCATGAGTCATCTGAAATGACAATGAAAGGCCAAATATCTTGAGGTTTTATGCCCAACTCTTCTTGCCTGTTCCTTTCCAGTTCAAGGTTATGATAGGATAGCTCTTTTATTAGGAAATGGGCTGCACCTGAAATCAAAATCCACAAGATTTACAATTCATGTCATGCTCCAAAATCCAAGAGGAAATAGCTTAGTATAAAATTCCACTATTCCTCCTGACCCTATTTTTGCAAGTGTCCCACCTCTTTCTATGGAATTTTACTGCATATAAAAACATCATTCTGTTTCTACTTACCAACTCCAGCACTGTTGAAGATACTTGGGAGAACCAGCATAATATGGTTGGGCCAATACTTCTTATATATTGCCATTTCATATTCTTTGACAACTAACACATGCAAATGACTAGCGCCATCCATTGCATGATATAAATTAAAGAGTCCATGTTCGTGACGACCCGTGGTTGGAGTGAAAGTAGGACTTTTTATAATTTCATGACTCTGAAAAGTACAGGAATAATTTTTACCTGACTATTCAAATCGAAAAATCGAAAATAGAAGCTGAATATGTTCTTGGCACTAATAACACTCTCTTAAATTCCTATTAAACATATATAAACACACATATATATATATGTTTTATATATATATATATATAAAACATGAATTAATATTAAACAGATATAAATTCTCATATATATTCTCATATATATAGACACTCTCTTAAATTCATATTAAACATATATAAACATATTCACTCATTATTTGTCCAAGGTATATGACCTAGAAGTTGAGAGTTATGGATCCAAGTTCCATCTGCACATCTAGTTGTGAGACCTTGAATAAGTCACATAAAGTCTCTAAACCTCAGTTTCTGCGGTTATAAAATGAGATTAGATAAGATAACTGCTAAATTTACTTCCCATTATAAAGCATTATTTCCTTTATGTATGTACTTAAGAATGTACTTTCTACTTCCATTTATGTCTTGTAGTTCAGCTAGCCTGGAAGGGTCCTTAAGGGTAGGAATGTGCCTGCTATGTCTTTCATATTCTACATAGTACATGCTGTAGTGCTGTGTATAGGTTATCAATAAATGCATTTTAAAAGAATTAATGCTCATTTCCACAAACAACTATGAATTCCAAAAATGCATACTGAATTCTATACTACAAGTTTCATTTATAAGCAAGTGCATTCTTTGTCTATTTCAGTAAATCACTTTACTTGGCTAATAATTAACCAAAACATCCAGAAGGCAAGCACCCAACTGAAGTATGCCTGCTCACCTAAAAATTCCACCTCAGAGTAGACTCAAAGTCTATGGTCTATTCCAGGTGGAAGGATCAATAAGTAATCAATATACTCAGGTCCACACTCTCTGTATAAAGAATCAGAGGATAAAGGTAGTGGTGAGTGAGGTATAGGTTATAGAAACTTTGAGCTGTAATATTTTCAGGAAATCATAGTCTTAATAGTCCAAAGCTTGGACTAAAAACTAAAAAGTAAGCCATCAGAATTGGACAATAGGGGATCACAGGAAATAGAGTTGGAAGAAATCTTATAGCCAACTATCTCATTTTACAGATGAGAAAACTGAGGCCTAGAGAAGTTAAGTAATTTTCCTAATGTCATACCAGTAATAAGTGTCAGACTTGAGATTCAAGTCCAGGGTTTGACTTTAAAGTCAATAAGTGAGTAATCATTTACAATGTGCAATGCACATTTAACTTTCAATTCAGTGTTTTTTTTTCAATACATCATAATGACTTACAATGAAGTCCTCTTCGGTACTTCAGCAAACCAATACAGAAATGTTTCTTGAGCACCTACTATATAAAGTAGCTGAAACTGGAATTGAGGGTGAAGAAGGATAAGCCATGGCCCTTAACCTCAAGGTGTATCCAATAAAGGAGGATAAAGAAAACATAAGATAGATGAAGTAGACAGTATACAGTAGACAACAGTAGCTTGGGCAGCTGAGAAGTTAAATGATCTTACAAAGGGTCACACATTATCTATCAAAAGTGGGACTGAATTCAAGTTGCCTTGATTCTAATGTCCATTAGTTTATACTATTTCATGTTGTCTTTCTTGTCATGTCAAAAATGACACAAGTTAAATAACAATTCAAGAAAACAAATAATGATAATAAGGTAGTATATGTCTGTACCAAATATATAATATGAATAATAAGACCAAGAAGTTTCAAAGATGGAAAGGCCAAATTGGGATTAGATGTGAGGTGAATAGCTAAGAAGGCACATGGCAAATTGGACCAGAGACTCAAATACTGAGATCTAGAAGGAACTATAGAGGTAATTTATCTCAATACTCTTATTTTAGAGATGAAGAAACTGAGCTTCAGAGTCAAAATGACTTGCCAAAGATCACATAGGTAATAAGATTTAGACTAAAATGAGCTGAATTTATACCAAATTCTACTTAATAGTGTTATAGTATTGCTGCTAATATTTTCTTCTTTTAAAAACTTTTTAAAATTTATTTTATTTTTAATTTATGAGATAAAACAATCATTTCTATAACATACTATAATAAAAGATTGCATGTTAAACTGCAAATCTATTAAATACAACTTGCTATTCCATCTAAATATATAATAAAGTTATCATTTAAATTTGATTTTTCTTTTTCCTTTTTTCTTCCCTCCCTCCCATCCTAGAGATGGCTATCACTAGACACAACTATGTATTATATACATTTATATTATATGTATACACATATATGTATATATATAATCATTCATTCATAAATATTTCTATTTATCAGTTTTTTTTGCCGGATGCAGATAGCATCTTCCTTCAAAAAAGGAAAAAATATATCTATATATACATATAAATACATCTCTAGGATGGGAGGGAGGGAAGAAAAAGGGGAAAAAGAAAAAATAAATTTAAACGATAACTATTATATATTTAGATGGAATAGCAAGTTGTACATAATAGAGTTGCGGTTTTGTATGCAATCTTTTTATTATAGTATGTTATAGAAATGATTGTTTTATCTCATAAATTAAAAATAAAATAAATTTTAAAAGATTTTTAAAAAAGAGATTAGCAGCAACCCTGTAACACTATTAAGTAGAATGTTATAAATTCAGTTCATCTTGAACTGAATTCAAAGACCTTTGTAATTTGAATATTTATAACAGTCAAAATTATTTATTTACTCAAAGTCATTCTTATAACAATATTTCTGTTAATGTATACATTTCCTTGGTTCTGCTCATTTCACTCTTCATTTGTATTCTCTTCTTGAGAGTGAGAATGTATATCCTACTCACTCCCTCTATATACATTATCTTTTCAAGTAGAATTAAAGTACCTTAAAATGAGGGACTCTTTTCCTTTTCAGTGTTTGGTCCATAGGTATTCCTTAAGAAATGTTCTCAAGTAGCTTTGTTGCTCTTTTACTTCTACTAGGTTTGATGACAGCACTATACCTTAACTAATCTTTGTATCACTCACACTTTCATGTATATAATAAATGCTCAATGATGATTCAATTAAATTGAGGTATGCAGTACTCCTCCCTTAAGAACTAATTATTTTCTTTTTTATTAAAAATTTTATTTATTTTGAGTTTTACAATTTTTCCCCTAATCTTACTTCCCTCCCCCTACCCACAAAGAAGGCAATTTGTCAGTCTTTACATTGTTTCAATGGTATACATTGATCCAAATTGAGTGTGATGAGAGAGAAATCATATCCGTAAGAAGAAACATAAAGTATAAGAGATAGCAAGATCAGACAATATCAGGTTTTTCCCCCCTAAATTTAAGGTAATAATCTTTGGTCTTTGTTCAAACTCCACAGTTGTTTCTCTGGATACAGATGGTATTCTCCATTGCAGAGAGCCCCAAATTGTCCCTGATTGTTGCACTGATGGAATGAGTGAGTCCATCAAGGTTGATCATTGCCCCCATGTTGCTGTTAGGGTGTGCAGTGTTTTTCTGGTTCTGCTCATCTCACTCAGCATCAGTTCATGCAAATCCCTCAAGGCTTCCCTGAATTCCCATCCCTCCTGGTTTCTAATAGAATAATAGTGAAGTACTAATTATTTTCATCTCATTTTTTCCACTATAAACCTCCCTGCTTCAAAGCATAGTTAGGACCATGTGCCCTTGACCTAAGAAAGTCTTTTCTTATTAGACAATAAAATCCATTCTGTCATAAGTCCAGAGTAGAACTGGTCTCTGCTTTATGTAACTATCAGAACATCCACTTACCTTATCAGTGACAAGTGGTAACCTCATGCTTTCCAACTGGCCTCCTGGTTGACTGAAGACAAAATGGTGCTCCTTCGATTTGGGAATGATAAAGTGAAGCTGGATTTCCTCTCCTAGCATGGAGTAAGAGAAGGCAAAGGCGTGCAGGGTGGACTCATATAGCTGGGGTTTAAGGGGGGGAAAGGACAGGTCTTATAATTAGAACACGACAGAACATAGATCCATATGTGGTCATCTCTGTCCTGTGATTATCATGATATTCATACACAACCTATGGACAGCAGAACAAAACTACCAGATGAGAGGTATAACATATAGACACTCCATTTTCTAGTCACCACATCAACATCAACTTACCAAATCACATATATCTAGCAAAAAGACAACCTCTCAATTTTAATAAAATATTTCCATTTCCTCTACTGGCATAAAGAAATCTCCCATCCCTTCTAGACACTGATCATCACTATCTTCCACCTATGTTTACTGTTTTAGCTTATAGTATTTATTTTTAAAACTTCATATTGAAAGACACATTTTGATGAAAAGGGATTCATCATAAACCAAAATGATATTATTTACTGAATAATATGTGAAAGCATGAAGGGACTGCAATCAGAAAATATTTATTAAGCCTCTGCCATGAGCATAATGCTAAAGTGAGGGATCCAAAAGCTCTTTAAGTCACAGGCATTAATTTCAAGGATTTTATAGAGTTCCATGCCTCCATGAATCTCCATACCAGACCAAATGTTATCAGATGTATTTATTCAATAATGCAAATGGACAATCTAGTCTGTGATAGTTTATTCTAATATTTAACTACCCTTTCTTTAATACTTCAAGAATTTATGTTTCATAAATGAGCATATTCCCTTTACTTACACAAATCACAACATCTTTGCAACTTAGTACACTCACCTTGCACATAACTAAGTGAGGATTATCATAGGCCTTAACTAGGTTGGCTCCTCAAATGACAATCACACAATCTGTTACCTAGATTCTACTTTTATCTTTTCTAGTTCAATAGAACCTGCCAGAACTTATGCTCCATTAGATTAGCTTTCAAGAAACTAGCATCACTTCCATGTCATAAAGAGTCATCCAAAAAAGGATCTTAGAAGAAAATAATTACCTTTATGGGAAAGAAACATTTATTTATGTGCAATTGAACATAACCAATATCCAGAGCAAAGGAGATAATGCTCTCACTCTACTCAGCCCTGGTCTAACCATACATTGAATATTCTGTTCATTTCTAGGCACTGCATTTTAGGTGTTCAAGTATAGGAAGATCATAAAGATGGTGAAGGTACTTGGAATCATGTCATGAAAGATCCCACTGAAATTTGGAAGGTACAAGAAATAAAAGACTTGGCAGGGGAGAGTTAACTTCAAATATTGAAAACACTACCACATTAAAAAAGGAATAATTTGGCATAAGATAACAGAACCAATATTAAAGGGTGGCAGTGCCAGGAATATAGATTAAGCTCACCAGAAAAAATAACTTATGAATAATTAGAGCTATACAAAAATGACTTTCTCAGGTAGTATGTTTGTCATCACTAGAAGTGTTCTGCAGAGATAAAAAGAAAATTTGCTTCAGATACTGTAGAGTAGATTCATGGATTCACAAGGGCTTAAACTAAAGAACCTCTAATGAGTCTTTCACCTCTAAATATCAATGATTATATAAGCTCATTTTTCTTTTTTGCATTAACCTATGATTTCACTGGGACTAAGCGTTCTGGATGAAGAAATTCCTTCTACAAATGCAAATGCATCTTCTCTTTCTTAGAGAGTTACTTAGAGAGTCAGGTTGTATATGTATTGTAAAAAGGGAATGATTGAAGATGATTGAATTCAGCACCCTCCAAAGTTCTGCCCAGTGCCAAATCTTTGATTTATGTATTCTTTTGCTGAAATTTAGCCTGTTTTTTTTTTAACATTGCACCAGTTACCTTCTTCAGTGCCTCACCCAACTTTGTAAAGTTATACCAGCAGAACCAGCAGAACACTGGTCATAGTAATAGTCAGTCAATATGTGGAAGTTGCTATTAACTATATAGTTTTCTGTCATCTGCAAAAATGAAATTATTGACCAATGAAACTCATGTAACCACCAGTTTAAGATTTACAAATAGTTGTGATCTTTCAGAAGAATGATTCAAACCAATGTAATTTTTGAAGTGTTCAATTATGTTTTTCAAAAGAATATCATAGTGAGTGACTTTCTTTGCTTCATAAATTATTATACATTCTACTATCCAGTTCAGACTAAAAATACATATATTGACTGAAAAAACTTCTGGATGAAATTGAGGGCATTTAGTATCAAATTCCATTCTTTAAAAAAGAAATATGAGCTAAAGGATAATTATTTATGTTTTTTAAGATTATGTCACTACCACAGAATAAGTTCCCTAAAGGCAAGAACTAGATCTTACCTACATAGTACATCTCCCCAGCATCTAGTACAGTGCTCTATATAAAGTAGGAACTTAATAAACAATTATTAAGTAAACAACCTTGGAAACTCCTCCCTCCACCAACAACCCTTCTATGACTTAGTAGACAGGAGTAGAATGGGGTGGACAAGGATAATTGATTCAGCAAGCAGCTAATAAGTAATTATGAGAGGCTGAATGTGAACTCAGGTTACTTGAGTATGTATTACCTATGAGACCTTCACTAAGTTCCAGCTTCTCCATACCTATTTTCCAGTCTGGCATTGAATCCATAAACCTATAAACCCTTAATTCCTAAGTCCAAATCTAGGACTCTATTGATTATTCCAGGCTGCCACTTACAAATATATAATGATAACTTTAAAAATCAACTCTTTTCTTTATCAACAAAGTATTTATCTTTTAAATGTATCATTTAAATCATATTAAATGATTCTCTACTCAAATCTGTAGGTCTTTCCCCAGTTAAAAGATAAGATCTTGCAAGGGACAAGCCACAAGAATAGTTTTTCCAAGATTAGTCAGGGTGGAGCAGCTAGGTAGCACAGTAGATAGAGCCCTGGAGTCAGGAGGACCTAAATTCAAATCTAGCCTCAGACACTTAATAATTACCTAGCTTGTGTGACCTTAGACATGTCACTTAATCCCATTGCCTTGCAAAAACAAACAAAAAGCAAAATTAGACAGGGAAATATACAAAGCTAATTCTAAGAATCCCTAGTTCCTACCTTCTCATAATATTTAATTCTCCCCTAAAAATGGTGGGGTTTCCTGAGAGAAACTGTAAAAAGCAGCATAAACCCTGGGAACATCATATTGAATCTCTGTTATTAATGACAGCAACTTCCACATCCTATCAACTGACTATGACCATGCCAGGTTGAGCAAAAACACCAAAGTGTACCCTTTGTTAGGATATGCTAAAGTTGTTATCTTGTCTGATTAGTCATATCCAAATCTTCATGAACCCATTTGGGGTTTTCTTGGCAAAGATACTGGAAAGGTTTTGCTATTTCCTTCACCAGGTCATTTGACAGATGACGAAACTGAGGCAAACAGCATAAAGTGGTTTGCTCAGGGTTACACAGCTAGTAAGGCTCTAAGACCAGATTTGAACTCAGTAAGATGGATCTTTCTGACTCCAGGCCCAGCTCTCTATACATGATGCTACCTATTTGTCCTGTGATAGGCTAGATGATGTCTTTTGGTGAGAAGGGGAAAGATTGCTATACTAAGTACATAATTACTACCCTTACTTGAATACCAATAAAGTACTAAATAAAACTGCATTACTATATATCATACTACCACTGAATAATACATAATCTTTGAGTAGGAAATAGAGAAAAAACACTTTTCATGGATATAGTATATTTTTCCTTTCTGTCTCAAAAGAGAAAATCCCATCATCAGCAGGGGCATCTAGATATACTGTTTCCATGACAGGAATTAAATTAAAAGTGCAGTCTGCTGTTTGATATTGATT
Organism: Macrotis lagotis; assembly: GCF_037893015.1. Lineage (NCBI taxonomy): Eukaryota > Metazoa > Chordata > Mammalia > Peramelemorphia > Peramelidae > Macrotis > Macrotis lagotis. The sequence continues at coordinate 132,558,968 of NC_133658.1, forward strand.
AAAATGAAAGCAAGGAAGATCTATCCCTAACCAAATGCCTTTCTGACCTTCTCCATCCATCTCCATCTTCCCCTTCCTTATCTTTGAGTTGGGGTTTAATGAAAAGGAAAGGAAATCCTAAACGTTAAAAAAAACAGATTTCAATTGTCTACCAATTTGTATTTGGAATTAAAAGATATGAATCCACATCTACTACCTGCATGATCTTGGGCTTCAGTTTCCTTTTCTCTAAAAATTTGCAGGAGAAAGAAGGAATTAGACTAATTGAACTTGAAGATCCCTTATAGTTCTAAATCTTAAAAACCTAGAAACTGCCACAAATCCTTTACTTTTCCATCTCACAAAGCTTAAAAAAAATCCTTCCACTGTAAGCAACAATGACCACTTGAAGGATGAATTAAAAATTATAAAGTTTAGAAGTCATAATTTTGAGTTACTTTTCTTTATTAAATATTGTTTCATAAGCAAGGTGGTATAATGGAAAGAGTGCTAGCCCTGGAACCAGAAGATTAGCATTCAAATTCAGCCTCAAATACTTCCTAGCTGTGTGACCCTGGGCAAGTTACTTAACCCTGCCTGCCTCAGTTTCCTCATCTATCAAATGAGTTGAAGAAGGAAATGGCAAATCACTTCAGTATTTTTGCCAAAAAAAAACCCAAATAGAGTCATGAAGAGTTGGACTCGATTGAAATGACTGAATAACAGCAACAAAAATCAGAACCAAAAATTTGCTGAAGGTTGACAAAGGTGACAGATAGATCCAGGAGTCAGATACATATATAATCTTAATAAACAAATAAACAAATAAAACAAAAGTTATTTAAAAAGTGGCAAAATGGTCCAAAGTGACATTTGGATTCAGAGGATGCGAATTCAAATCTCAGGTTCTGTGATCTATCACTCCTTTGTCACCTTGGACAAATCACTTCTCCTTGCTATTGACTCTTCTACTGTAAGATGAAGGGTTTGATTAGACACTTCTAAGGTCGTTTTTGAGCCTGAAACCTATGATTTCCCTACTTTTTTTGGAGTGAAAATATCAGAGGCGAAAAAAGAATATTTCAACATAAAAATACAGCATACTTATGACAGGAGATGATAACAAACTTCTGGTTTTCCAGAGTTATACCCCAAAGACAACCTACCTGGTAGCGAGGATTAAAGCCCAGGTACTGGTGGCACTGCTCACAATGGTGGTAGGTGTTATAGGCTGCATATTTAGATAATCTCATTCGGGTTGTCTGACGTCTCACATACAAATCCTCATGCTTCCTGGTTGCTGACTTGTCTGCACAAAATCCCTTAATGTTGTTAGGCTGGAGTAGATCATAGAATGTACCCAATCTCTCCTCAAGTGCTTATCCCCCCAAGTACTAATAGATTGTTTTTCAAGTCAGTCAATTCAAAATTCATTTAGTCCAGAGATGGTTTTCAGTGGCATACAGTCTCATTAATCAATAAATGGAAGCTATTTATATGACAAAATCAAATCTATCCTCCCTACTGACTTTGAAATGTCCTCTAATCACACACTTCAGAATCTATTCAGTCTTCTGAATAGTTCATTATGAAGAGGCTGTACTGATGTACCCTTGGGCCAATACAAAGTAAACCCCAATTTAATCTCTAATTTTGGGTAACTTGAGTGCCATTTGGTTTTTATTTTCTTTATGTTTACCCTGGATGAAAACTAACATTATACCTCAATTTGAGATTTGGTGGTTTTTAATGAGATACACAATGATATTGAAACAGTACATTAAGAAAAGGACAAGATTAACATGAAGAACACTTCATTCAGCAGAGCTATGACAAGGGTGGTCACATTAAAAGCACCTTGTTAGTATTTCCTGAGACCTCCTTCATGCTGACCTACCATAATCCTGACCTACTAATTCTGTCCATCACAGGATACACTGAAATAGAAAATTCTGATTTGACCTCATACTAGCACAAATGACTTCCCTCCCATAAGCCTCAAGGACTCTTATCTATAAAATGGAACAACACTCAGGTTGTCTGTCTCACAGAGTTGCTGTGAGACAATAACTTTGTATTTATTATAGCAATATGGAAAGTGAGCTTTATTCTTTTTAATGAAAACTCCTTTAATTCATGACATTCCTACTCAAGAGGTTTGTTGGGGGGGTTTTCCCCTTTAGACTAGAAAGAAGAGCCCTAATCACAGTTATTCATTGTCTACATGCCTTTAGGGAATAAGGATCCAACAACTTTAAAGAAAAATTCTTCCTGGCAGTGATAAAGAGAAAATTGTTGGTGAGAAACATGGATCATAAATATAGAGCTAGAAGAATTCTTAGAGGTTACCTAGTTCAGTCCCCTTTTTTTTAACAAATGTGAATTCTGAGATCCAGGAACACTGGGGGATCTGCCTAAGGTCACATTGGTAACAAGCAGCTGAAAAATGACTCAGGGTTCAGGTCCTCTGATTCTAAAGTCAATCCTCTATTCACTGCATCATCAGGGTAGACTGGTTCACATTACAATGAATGTCATTATTATAAAAATATGAAATTTCTATCAAATGGCAACTTCTGCACATGTGCAACATAATAACTGAGGCTTTGTTTATTTGTTGTATTTTTTTAATAATGACCAGAGACATTAGGCTTGGAATCAGTAAGACTCATCTTCCTGAATTCAAATTAGCCTCAGACATTTACTATGTCTGTGACCCTGGCAAGTCACTTAACTCTGTTTGCTTCAGTTTCCTCATCTCGCAAATGAAGGAAATGGTATACTACTCCAACATCTTTGTTAAGAAAACCCCAAATGGGGTAACAAAGAGTTAGACACAACCAAACAACAACAAATGATAATATCTTTGATACGATGCAAAATTCTAAATTCTTCAAAAATTGATACTTCACTTTCCTAATTATTAAGTAAATGAAATAAAAAAAATATTTTTTCCAAATTCTTCCGTTAACAGGAGTTTCTATTAACCAAAATAGTAAATTAACCATAGTCAAGGACTTCACCATAATTAACAATTGCTGAACTTCTGTTCAATTCATTATGCAATTGAAATAGCATTGGGTCTCAAATCAGAGGATCTGGGTTCAAATCCCAGCTCTGGGATTTGATTTTTGATTTGATTTTTGGAGCAAGTCATTTCTCTCAGAGCCTCAGTTTCCACTTCTGTGAAATATGATGTAAGACAATCTATAAGATCTCCTCTAACTATAAAATTCTAATGCTATGCACTTTCAAAATAACTACTACGATGATTTATATCCTCCCCGCTACTATTTATAATTACAGGAGGACATAGAACTAACCAGTAGATAATAGGAAAAAAATGAAGAGCTAGGATGGCTTTCAGTTGAATTTTTCTTGCTTTTTCGATACATCAGGCACTACTGGTTGATTAAATCCCCCTCCACAATTAAAGACAAGAGAATAAAAATTCAACTCCACTTTTTGGAAGAAAAAATGAGTTTTCAAAGTCTTACCTTCACTTTTTATATTCTGGTGATGTGAACAAATCAGACTGGCATCATCATATTTGGGATCATGAATAATGTAGTCAAAAGGCATTTTCTTAAAGATCTCTAAGTCAGGCCAGGCATCATTATGCTGAGGATAATGCCCCCCTGATTCTTCTCTTAAGTCTAAAATGGACAGAAATCAAGATATGGAAGAAAGTTGAGTATCATAGTTTGTTTATTTTGAGGTTTTTTTGTTTTTTTCTTTAGTTGGTTGGGTTTGTTTTTTTTTTTTTTACTGCAAATGCACCTAAGTCTTTAAGAACTACATAAAGTGGTATGTATTCCTCTGCTGGTTCTCTCAGGCTATTGTACTCTAGACAGTGTAGGACTATTCTAATAAAAGAAGATACTTATCCACCAACTCTCAGATGCAAACATTCCCAATGAGAAAAATGGGGTAAGGGAGGAGAGGAGAGAAAAAATTAGTAGTTTTGGATTGGGAGAGAGAAGGGATCAGGAAAGGCTAAATGACTAAAGTAAGGTTTTTGTTGAATCATGACAAAAACAAAAACTGGTAAAATACAGAGTCAGGTAGGGAATAGATTCCAAACATGAGGGGACAGCCAGGTCAAAGGCACAAATATGGAAGATGACATTGTGAATGAGGAAAGGCAAAAAAAGCTACTTTGGATGAACCACAGAATAGGAAGAGGAGTAGTAATGCAGGAACAAGAAGAGCAATGTATAATGCAAGAAAATTAGATTATCACAAGGTAGTAAAATGTAGTAATTGCCTAACAGATATTTCTATTTTATCTTAGAGGTAATATGAAGTCACTGGAATTTACTGAGTAAAATAATAAATAATTTACTGACATAGTCAGACCTACAGTTCAGGAAGATCACTTTGATACTTTTACAAAGGATAGATTGCAAAAGGGACAAATTGTAAGCAGGAAGAAAAATTAAGATGCTATTGTAGCAGCCATTGTATGAGGAGATTGAAGCCTAAATTAGGGTGTATACATGTAAGCAAAGAAAAGGGGTCAGAGGGGCACTATGGAGATAAAAAATGGCATGAAATGGCAACTGAATGAATAGGTGAGTTGCACTTTTTGACACAACTAAATTGTTCCCACCCAGACTTTAACTTTGGGGAGAAAAACTAGTGCACTAGTGTGTAGTGATAACTTTACAGAATAACAAAAAAGAAACCTTCATAATAAAAGCATGGAAAGTCCTTTCACAAACTGGCTCCCATCCTACCTTTCCTATCACATTCATCTTCTTCTCTTTCACATACAGAATCCTCTGCTGCCTTGTCTTTCCTCACCTGGCTCATTATATTTCCTTTCTCTCTATAACAGCATCGACTACATCTCCTTCCTGGAACATATATGATGGACTCTCTGCCTATATAGCCTACTACTTGGAATATTCATTTCCTTCAAAACTCAGCTTAAGTAATATCTCCCATTGAGTAATCTTCTTCATTTGTTAGTATGCCTTCCTCTCTCCAACTCTCACTTCCCCCATCTTTCAAAAGTTATATATAACTTTTGGATAAGTTTTGTACATATTTACAGATGTGCATGTTATCTCCCTCATTAACATTTTTGATTCTTGAGTTCTGAAACTGTTTATTTTTTCCCCTGCATTACCAGTATCTTACATAGTACCTACTCCCAAGCATGGGTTTAATAAATATTTGTTGATTGATACAATATACTTCTTCACCCTCAAGGAGTTTGTAGATAAAAGTAAATAAAAAGTAGATAAATGTAAAGTATATAAGAAATATAAGAACTATAATACAATAACAATATTGGTAGATTTACTCCCATGATACATTCTTTACCTCCCCCAAACTTTTGTTTGTTTGGTTGGTTTTTTTAACTGCAAATGCACCTAAGTCTTTAAGAACTACATAAAGTGGTGTGTATTCTTCTGCTGGCTCTCTCAGGCTATTGCACTCTAAACAGTGTAGGACTATCATAGTCCAAAGCACAGCTCTGACCATGATATTCTTCTGCTCAACTACCTATTATCTCTAAGACAAATACAATTCCTTCATTTGACACTCAAAGTTCTGCCTTAAAATCTGCCTTAAACCTATATTTCTGATATTATTCTACATTATGCTTCTTAATGCAACTTTATAGTCTAGCCAAACTGGTTTTCCTGCTATTCCTCATATGTTATTGGGTCTCCTGTCTCTCTATTTTTTATGGGATGTCCCCCACCAGGCCTAGAATAAAATTTGGGGGAGGTAAAGAATGTACCATGGGACAAAATCTACTAATATTGTTATCTAAACTTTCCCTGTCAAGCAATTTATTGAAAAGTAATTGCTGAAAATCATCTAACATGAAAAGACCTTTTGCTTAACATTCATCCCTAGATGTATACAGAGATAAAGAGGACACATTCCTTGAACTTAAGGAATGTATAATCCCTCAGGATATAAAGGACATAATGACACTCCAACTGATAATTTGATAAATGAAGTTCCTGATCACAAATATGACCAAATAACGACTTACTGATGTTGATTTCTTCTTCATCATAGACATCAACCTCTGTCAGACGGATGAGCATCCTAGACAAGATGCTGAGGAACTGAAGATAGGCACCTGTCTTTCCTATCTATAAATGAGCAAAAGAAGATACTAAGTGGACAGTTGAAACAAGAGATAGCAACAAACCCCAAAGCTTTAAAAAAAACAATTTTGTTGGACCATAAATCATTTATAATTTTTTTCTACAGATTAAACCACCATCATCTTAGTTTGTAATTTTAAAAAACATTAAATTTTGTAAAGCGTTTTACTCTTACAAATTTATGAGTCAGGGTACATAAGCATTCTTAACCTCAATTTTAAAATGAATAAGCTGAGTCTCATGAATAAGGTTAAGTGAAGCTCAGGGTCACATAGCAGTGTCACACACAGGATTCAGGACTGCATTTTCTGGTGTCAGCTCCTTTAATATCCTTTCCAACAACATCATGTGTATTCTATCTTGGGCAGGTACATTAAACTGTCATACTAATACAGCCTCAAGATTTTTTAAAATTTTATTTAGGTTTTTTAAACTGATTTAGCAAGATAAAAATAATATTGTCTCTTAGATACCAGCCTCAGATAATAAGAAGTTATTAAAATGGAAAAAGATTACCTATGTTATAGTTACATCTCTAATCTCATAAAATCCTGGATGTACTGACAAACAAAATTAAAATTCTATCTTCTCTTATATTTGCAGAGATCTGTCATATCAGACCTAAAAGCACTTTATGGACATTTGTACAAGATCAACCTAGAAAATGCTGAGATAGATCCAATTAATACCTTCAATTTAGTAAGCATGTATTAAGTACCTACTATGAGGAAGATGCTGTCCTAGCCTCTGGGAATATGAAGACAAAAATGAAATAAACTTTTCCCTCAAGTAATTCAGATTTTCTGGGGGTGGGGTTCAGTGAATAAAACTGTAAGGAATCATGAAGACCTGAGTAAAATCTGGTCTTAGATGCTTCCAGACCCTGTGACTGTGGACAAGCATTTAATCTCAGTTTCCTCATCTCTAAAATGGACTTTAAAGTAGCACTGTCTCCCAGGATGGTTATGAAGATAAAAATAATACTGTAAAGAGCTTTGCAAACCTAAAATCACTATAAAAATACTGGCTACCATTATTATGTACACATATAAGTATAATAAAAGGAAAGCTGAGAAAAGAGAATAGAAAGAGAGATGACAGATGAAGACAGAAATAAATAAAAGTTCCTGTTCTCAACAAGCTTACATTGTATAGGAGGAAGTTTGTGTGTGTGTGTGTGTGTGTGTGTGTGTGTGTGTGTGTGTGTGTGTGTATAATATACTCTATATATAAATAGGTACTTTTATGTATATAAAATACATATAAAACAAATATGAAGCAATTAAGGTAGGAAAGATTTCATGTTGGAACTGACATTTCGGTTGTGCTTTGAAGGAAGCTTAAGGATTGCAGTGGGTAGAGGTGAGGAAGGAATGAATTCTAGGCCTGATTGGGGGGGCATCCCACACAAATATAGAGAGACAGGAGAACCAAAAACATATGAGGAATAGCAGGAAAACCAGTCTGGCTAGACTATAAAGTTTCATTAAGAAACATAATGTGGAATAAGATCAGAAATATAGGTTTAAGGCAGATTGTAAAGAACTTTGAGTACCAAATGAAGGCATTGTATTTGTCTTAGAGATAATGGGTAGTTTGTCCCTATCAGCAAGGGCACTGAACTCATATATGGCCACTGCATTTCCAGTATGGGCATGACTGGGAAACTAAGTCTCAAAAATGTCTACTCTCTCTTTCATATAACAATTAGAATGATAAATTGGTCATCACTCTCAGAAAAGTTACAAAGTGGGCAAAATTTCTCTTTAATGTTCCCTTCAGTCTCCTTCCCTATCACCAGGAATTTTAAACTATCCCCAGATATCCACAAATCTTACCACCAACTGTAGAAACAAAGACTAGCTTTTAAGATTTCACAATCCAAAATAACCTATCCCCTTGTTTCCTAATCAGCAATCAACCAAGGCTGGTATTATTTTAAAACATTGATTTAATAAGATGTGAATAGCTAGAAAGCTTTAACATCTCTAGAATAGTCATTTTCAAAGAGTACAGTGAATCTTGAATTGACAGGAATTGTAGAAAGAAGGAAAATTGTTAGCAGAGGGACATCATAGTGCTCTTTTCTATTTCCTCCATTCATACTAGAATGCCAAAAAACAGGAACCAGTCACTTGGTGCCATACTTATGAAAGGGTGACAACTCCTTCCCTTTAGTACTTTTCAGTATCCCTCTTTACTACTTTCCCTTTCTTATCTCCATTCCTCTATGTACATATTATATATAAATATAAAATAAAATGATTCACAACAAGGAACTACAAATAAGCAAGAAAACTGAGAGAGAAAGATTAGGGATTGAATTTTTCTTGAGAATTTGACAAATAACTTAGAGCTTTGAGGGGAAAATTGGATGAAGTCCACAACAGAGAAGAACAATTATCTAATTCATTCAGCTTGATCCTATTTCCCTTTTCTATAGTTGAAGGTAGTCATTTCTTTATCTCAATCAGACATTCTGCCTTCATTAAATCTATTCATGCTAATCAGCAAATAATAATTTATTTGACATTAATGAAATTTCACCCATTCTGCAATTCATAAGAGACCCCCAACTTAATACTGTCATGATGTTCAAGTATCCATAATTAAAATCCATTATTTCATTCATCAGTTTCTTGTCCAAGGCTTCACAATCAAGCAATGATGTTCTATCTGGCAGTATCATCTGTACACATGTGAATAAAGACAAAGAATCATTGGGGGGAGGTGGGAATTGAAGTTGCAATGCAAGAGCCTAGATTTGAAAACGGACTTCCATTTAGTGGCTATGTGCCTCAGGGTGAGCTCTCTGAGTTTTTATTTAATTTAATTCTCAATTCCCACCCCATCTCAGCTACATAACCCAAGAAGACATCTCTATTGTTATTGCCAGGAAAAATAAAAAGCTACTTCTGTACTCCTTTTTTAATTTAATTTTTTTTTGCAAGGCAATGGGGTTAAGTGGCTTGTCCAAGGCCACACAGCTAGGTAATTATTAAGTGTCTAAAACCAGACTTGAACCCAGGTACTCCTAAATCCAGGGCCAGTGCTCTATCGATACATTGCGCCACCTAGCCGCCCTTTTTTTTTAATTTGTTGTTGTTGTTGTTGTTGTTTTTACTTCTGTACCCTTTAGCAGGAAATTACTTGTCTCTTCTTCCAATACCAAGTAGCTGGAGAGAGAGTCTTGAATAGTGGTTAAAGCACAAAATTTGGAGTCATGAAGTTCTTTGTTCAAAGAGTCCATATTTACTATCCATGTGACCTTGAGTCCTTGACTATTATAAGCATTGTTTCATCAGAGTAATATGAAAATATTTTAGTTTTTATATTAGAAGATTATCTAAGGCTCAAATGAAATGACACCTTTCTAAACTTTCCCATAATATGCTCCTAATTTCCATTCTCCATCTCCAACCAGACTTCAGATTTCTATCCTGGTGACCTTGAGACCTGACTAATGAGAACTCATCAATTGATTCTCCAACACACCATATCTGAAATATTCTCTCCTTTCTACCCCTCCTACCTCATCTCCCACCTCCCAAAACTTTCCAAATCTAGCTTTCAGAATAACCACGAAATCAACATTAACATTTCGAAAAGGACATATTAATCATCTGTCCTATGATTCCAATGACCATTTCCTCATACTTCCCTGTCTAAATCATTCCTGCCTGGTACCTTTTAGAAAGTGAGTCCCTCAAGATAAAGGACTGACTTTCTTATTTGTATCTATATCTCTACCATTTAGTACAAAGTTCTAAACAAAGTAATTGCTTAAAATGTCTTCATTCAAATGCAAATATATACATATGTGTGTGTATGTGTGTGTGTCTGTATGGATGTCTGTGTGTATAAATGTACATATCTATATGTTTGAAATAGATATGAAATGAACTTTTCAAAACTCAAAGTGAGATACTAGAATCATCCATTATAATTATCTCTAGCCTATGTGGAAGGACTGACTGAATGAGTGATCTATGATTCTTCTTTCCTTCTCCTCTTTATCACATTCCTTCACCCTCCAATCCCATAGTATATGTCAAGATTGCCCTCTCTTTTCAGATCAGTCCATCAAATATTTATTAAGCAACTAGATGCTATATATAGACAGATTGTGTTAAGTACTGAGAACATAATATAAAGAAAAAAACAATGCCCATTCAAGAAGTTTTACATTTTAATCACAGTGACAAGTCCATATAAGAATATTTAGAATATAACTACAGTACAGAATAAATTCAAATATCATTTTTCCTTCATTTTGCAATTAAAAATTTCTTCCACTTTTTAAGAGAAAATTTTCCCTTTAATTCTCCTTGATACCATAGGGACAAAACAAGTGAATTCTTTCACATGTTCTTAGAATCCACAAAGGTCATGTACTAATAAATACTAACAAGTATTTATTAGACTTTTCATAGGTGCCAGATACTGTGTTGGCATTAACGCTGAAAAAGGCTTTCACAAAATTCTGACCAACATACTGCTCCTGATGCCATCATCGCAACACCATTGACAAAAGAGGTGAGATGCTGGTCAGCTGATTATGGAGAGAAAAAAACCAAGATTAGAATTAGGTGAAGGTTTCTCTAAATCGACTGCCTGGGAGCCTGAGAACCTGAGATATTCTCTTGTTTCACCTATAAGGAATATCCCAGTCTATGAACTCAAGCAGCTTGTATACAAAGGGATGAGGAATCTTAAACATATATATGTATGTATGTATGCATTACATTCCCTTTATAAGTGACCATCTGAGAGAGCTTTCCCCATCACAAATGGGTTTCTGAAAATATTTCAAAGAGCACATGAAAAGCCTTAGGAGAGGAATTTTAAGGCATTATATTAAATTGGAATCAGCTTTAACTAAGTCTTTGCGACAGCTGGCATGGTGAGGAGACATCAATATGTGTGTGGCTGCAAATCAACTGAATAGTGTCTCTTTGCTTCAGGACTCATCAAAATAAAAGTGATTATTAAATGAGTCTAAATGGAGCAATATACTTTCTGTGTAGCATTTTCTGTATTTATAGATGAGATAGAAAATGAAAAGTGAGTAAGATTACATTCCTAGAAAACGATAGATGGCAGAGAACATTAATCACTAGGAAGTGAGACAAACTTCTTAGCCTTTTCTTAGGATGTATGCATTTATATATGTCAAAAAACAAAAAAAGGTCAAAGTAACTTGGTCTTAAATGAATAAAGTTAGAAAAGAATGTGAATTTTCAAATATTATTCTTTCAAATAGTGGGGAATGGAGAGAGGGGAGGTCAAGAAGAATGGGCTTTCAGAAAAAAAAACTGACCAATTCTGTTTGTTATCAACTTCTTTGATATCATATTAACTTGTATTTAGAAATAACTTTGAACTGTTTTGTTTATATTTTACAGCTAGATGGAAAAGTAGAACATCTCATTAATTACTAGTAGTGTCACTCTGGGCAAGTCCTTTAGCCTTTCCAGACTCAGTTTCCTCATATGGGAATAGGATGGGAATAAGAATAGCACCTACCTCTCAGAATTGTTGTGAAGATTCAATTTTATATGTACATATGTTTGTATATATACACATGTATGCACATATGTGTATGTGTGTGTACACATAAAGATTTGTTCAGTAAGTTTAGTAATGTAAAATTCTTGGTGACCCCATTTGGGGGGTTGTATAACAAATGGAGTGTTTTGCCATTTCTTTCACCAGGAAACTGAGGCAAACAGAGTTAAGTGACTTGCCCAGGGTCATATAGCTAGTAGGTGTCTGAGTCAAATCTGAACTCAGGAAGAAGAGTCTTTTTATCTTCAGATTTGTCATTCTAGATACTACAACACTTAACTGCATTTACATACATACATATATGCATGTGTGCACATATTTATATATGGGTGCATGTGTAATACTTTGCTAACCTTAAAATGCTAGGTAGCACTTCAGCTATTATTTTCTGATCTTTGTCCATGGTGTAAATCCCCAGTAGAACAGAAGCTCCTTGAGGGTAAGACTATTTCAGTATTTGTCTCTCTAGCCCCAGTGACTGAATGAGTGTCCTGCATATTAAAAGGTCCTTAAAAATTTTGGTGAATTGTAGATTAACAAAAAAAAAATAAGATTACAAAGCTATAAACAGGTTTAATTTCTTTAAGTCAAATGTTCAATGAAGAGAATCAGTGTCATGAATGTTAGATATTATATATATGTATATATACATATATACATATATATACATATATATGTATATGTATATATATATATATATATATATATATATATATATATAAATCATAACTTTCCTGGCTTTCCCCTAGTACTGTTGACAAAGAAAAATACTTCAGATAGTTTGTGGCTACTGTCCCAGTCAGAAGAATGGCATATTCATTTTGAAACAAAAAGGACTTTCATAGAATCAAACTATATTATAACTGGAAGAGCACTTAGAGATAATTTAATCCAATTCCCCTCATTTTCTAGTGGAAGGGAAACAAGGCTCAAAGGGGGGAGAACTGGGATTAGCATTGAGGTCTCAAGTCTGCTGATACAGAATTCTTCCCATTTTTCCATGAACTTCACTTCCTTGGAGATACCATACAATTTCCATCATTGAGTATTAAAGAAAAGAAAAAATAAGCCTGGACCATATTAAATATGTTGAACAAATGTGGAACTCAAAAGTTTGCAAAAGAATGAATGTTGAAAACTACCTTTGCATGTAATTAGAAAAAGGAAAATAATAAATTTGTAGGGGGGAATAAAAATAAATGTTTTGATCGATTACATTTGTAGAAAATATTTAATAATAAAACATTGGACAATTAAGGAAGACCAGAGTGTCTAGTAATAAAAGATAAATGAAAATCCTTTTCTTATCAATATGGTAAACTGATATATACCTATTTTATCAATTATATAATCACTCTTGCTGAAGCAAAAAGAATGCTAAAAAAAGAAAAACAGAAGAATAGTCGTAGTTTTGTCTCCTAATACTTTTGTAAAGCAGAGTATCATGGAAAGAGTCATGCCTTAGGAGTCAAAAGACTTACTTAGGTCATGAATCACTACACAGGTGCTCTGTGCAACTTATCAAGTCACTTCATCTAAGATTATGATACCCATTTGCCCGTTGCAAGATATATACTAAATCAGAGGATCATAAAGTAGGGGAGATTTTAGAGAGAGCACTTAGTTGCAAAAATTCATTTTCAACATGAAGAAATTAAGACTTGAAAAGGGAAAGTGATTTACTCACGTTCACATAGCTAATAAATAAACCATTCTAGTTAAAGTAGCAAGACTTCCTCAAGGACAGACAGGAGGTGACACATGTCAGACAAGTCAAACCACCACCACCACATTAACCAGCCTCTTCTCTTAGATGGGTTTAGTCCAGTACCTTTATGCCAAGAGCAATGCTTCCAACCCAGTACACATAAAATTCTCCTTAGAAGCAACCCCAATTAAATGATTCAACATATCATAAAGATATTTTTTGTAAGATCCCACCATTTTTTCATTTCACACAGTGACTTAGTGCAGTCCCTTGGAGATTACCTTAAAGATTACACTGTATAAATCTTATATGAACAATTTTTTCCATGTTATCCTCCCCTAGCAGAATATGATCTTTTAGAGATCAGGGATCATATTTTTGCCTTTTATTACTGATGACCCATAATTACCAAGTTCATAACTAATCACAGTTCCTGGCCAAATTAAATGCATAATAAATGTTTGCTTACTGATTAATCATATGATCTAACCAGGATAAATAGTTTTTTTTAAATCCTAAAAACTAATTTATTTTATTGACCTAAGTATTTACTGCCATATAAGAATAAGAAAGAGCCAAGATCAAAAACACAAAACATGTCCTAAGTTTGTGATGACATACCTGAGGGGGACCACTTAATAGCAGTCTCCTGGGGTGAAAATTGTCCATTCTGCCATCATTTCTATTATTGTAGTCCATGTGACTGGGTTTGGGGACAGTCCACTGGCGGTAATAGAGAGACTGTTCTGTGCAGGTCATCATCTTACTCAAGAGAGGACGGAAAGAACTGGCCCACATGACTGAATGGTAAGGCAGGAGGGAAGATGCCTTAGGAAGGCCACTGCTGTCTGTGGAAGTAACCATGTCATACACCAACTTGGGCAGGAAAACTACAGGGGGTTGCTTCAATCCTTTGGTCATGGAGCACTGGGAGTTCTGCAAGATGAAAGCATTTGAAGTCGGTGCAGAAGAGGAAGAAGAGGAAGAAGAAGAATATGGTGAAGATGAGGAGGTGACTGAAACCTGAACACTTTTAAGGTTGGGTTTTGGATTCGGGCACAAATCTTGTTCTCCTGGCCCAAGGCAGTGCCTGCTGGTAGTAGTCTGAGCACCTTGACTTACTTTCTGTCTCTGCTTCTCACAGGTAGCTGCACCTTCTTCCATTGCACTGTTGAGAGAAGGATGCGGGGATCTGGACCTCTCGCCTACTGCCATTAGTGGTGGAGATGATTCATTGCAAAAGGCCATACCTGAAAAGAAAGACTGTGTTTCAGGCCAGCATTTGTACTAACAAACTCTGTCATTGTAGCTACTAATCACATGTTGAGTTTCTTTTTCCTCAATGGAAAATTGAAACAGAGAGATCAATGAACAAGCACTTATCATTTGACCATCTCTAGGTATATAAAAGAATGAAATAATCTTTCCCTTCAAGAAACTTACATATATGTGTGCATTTGTATGTTTGTGTGTGTGCAAGTGTGTATTTGTATGTATATAATTACATACACATATAAGTATTTATGTTGAGATATAGATATATTTAAAGCTGGTATCTGGCAGAAAAATACTAATAGTTTGGAGGATCAGGCAAGGCTTTATTAGAAGGTGGTTCTTGGGCTGAGTGTTGAAGGAAATTTCAGGACAATTCAAGGAGATGAAGAAGGGGAGGGTAATCCCTTGAAACATTTTTCTCACCTTGAAACATTGTTCTCAATAATACAGTAGCTACAAAGTTTAATTGAGACACAACATAATTTTTAAAGAAAACTGTTGGGGTGGGCAGGGATTAATGGACTATAGGCTCAATATAAATCGTTATATAGCATGAAAGTCAAAGAAACTAAGCTATTCTAGCGTTCATGAATATCCAAAACAAGAGACAATGAAAAGAGCTACCAAAATCATATTAAACAGGAATTATTCAAGATTTCAGGACCCACCTAAATATTCTTGGTAGTGAGAGATTTAGTTGGTGAGAAAAGCAGATATAGTTTCATGGCGGGCAACTAGATGACATAGAGATTAAAACCTTAGGCCTAGAATCAGGAAGATCTGAGTTCAAATCCAGCTTTAGACACTATGTGCCCCTGGTAAGTCTCTTAACCTTTTGTCCTCAGTTTCTTCATCTGTAAAATGGTAATAATAGAAGCACTTACCAACTACAGTTTCTGTGATTATCTAAGTGAAACAATAAGTATAAATCATTTAGTATAGTAGCTGACACAAATCAAGCACTATATAAATGTTAGCTATCATTATTTTAAATATTTTTCTTTTAAAGTGATAGTAATGCCAACCCCTTAAAATGATAATCAAAAAAAGAAAATGATCATAATTCAAAATATGGATCACTTGTAGATTTAGAGCTTCATGAATCTTAAAAATAATCTATCTTTCTATCTACTATTGAAGAAAATAAAGCCTTAGAGATTAGAAGATGACAAAGGAAGACTTTAAACTTGTATTCTGTGACTCCAAACTCACTGATCTCATCACACTGCACTATGTCATGAGTTCTTGAGTACCTCTGTTATTTTATTTTTCTTTTGGCAAGGCAAAGGGGGTTAAATGGCTTCCCCAAGGCCACACAGCTAGGTAATTATTAAGTGTCTGAGACTGGATTTGAACCCAGCTACTCCTGACTCCAGGGCTGGTGCTTTATCCACTACTCCACCTAGCTGCCCCTGTACCTCTGTTATTTAAAAAAAAATCTAATGCTATGATCTTTTTTCTATTTAAAAATTCTTACTTGAAGTTTTTGAGGAGAGAGATGAAGATACAGAATCATGGGAACAGGATCTCTCCCTTTTGACAGGGCTTCTCTTCTCAGACACAGAACCTATTTAAAAAACACACACAGAAAATTCAAATGAAATTTGCCCTTCTGTACAGTAAATTCCTTTTCTTTGTTAGACTCACTGCTAAAACATGACCAATTTACTTGGTGCTCTAATGATTTTTATTTTTTCACTTTATTCTTTAAATAAAAGGTAGGATTTTAGAGCCTTTCCAGAATTGATCCAATCTTCTAAATCTCCAAAACAAAACAGGAATTGATGTTATTTTTTACCTAATAAACAAGTATGGGTTATATTAGATAGTTTTCTCCCTAGCATTTCAATTCCCCCACAAAGTTATCAAATACCTCTTTGTGTGAGCACTGTTCTCAATAATATAATATAATCACTTAATGGGGGACACTACCAACAAAGAAGCATGCTTGAAGTGTTTAAACAACTCAGATACCACTGGAGTAATGAAGGAGGAAGTGACACTTGATTGGAACTGGTTGGATGTTCATAGGAGAAGAATAGAACAGAAGAAGATCCATGCAAAGGGAAGTTGTATACAGACAAAGAAGTTGAAAAACACAGGGTAAATTTAGGGCATGGCCAGCAATGCAGTTGGGATACAATAGAGAATATCTATCAGGGACCAATACAAAAATAAGCCTAAAATGGTGGGCAAAGACAGGTTGTGGAACTAGGTCAAAACAAAGCAGAATTTGAACTGTTCACACCATCAGTGGTACATCATGAACTACATTAAAAGCACCTTCGGTACTCCATTTTACAATGTGTACAAAAATAACTTGCAAAGATGACCACTTTATTAAGACATTCATTTGAAAAGAAGTCAAACTTCAGATTGAAAGACCTGCCATAATCACTCACTACATACATGCCCACACACCTTCAGTCACTATCTCTTCATCTTCATTATCTGTACTGCTCAGCTTCTCCGGGTCACTTTCCAAGACCTCACCTACAGTCACTTTCTCCATGGGGACTTCAGAACTCACAAAATAGGCTGCCAAGCCAAGCTCTTGTTCTAAGGTTGTTCTCACCAAGGAGGATGAGTTTATTAAACGCAGGTCACAGTATCTTAAAGACCTAAGAACAGATAAGAGAATGAGACAAATGGCTCTGGTTGTTCCCAACTATTACCCACCATCACTTGAAATACTTTCCCCAAAATGTTGGGTTCTGGGTAGACCACCAAAAGGAATAGAGAGAAGGTAAACAGGAATAATATATAATCATATATGCTTTTGGTCACAAAAAAAATCAACCCATCAGCATTTCTTCACTGAGCCTCTACTCTATGAATGGGCAATGATTCTGACAAACTAAGACTGGGGAAAGAGTTCAACTTAAAAACAAGTTCTCCCACTGCATCCAGGGCCATCTCTAATCATCCTGAACTATATCTTGTCTCTGGACCCAGATGGTTCCAGAGGAGAGAGGAGTGAGGTTGGTGACTTTGTACAGTGCTCCCTCCCTTAAATCCAATTCAACTGCAAGTCATGGCATCATCTCCCTGATGTCATGGTCCTCTTCAAGAACATAGCAATAATAATTGTATGTCCACAACTATGATAGGTGCTATGGGAGGTACAATACAGAACAAGGCATGACCCCCTACTCTTAAGGAAGTGATATCCTTGACTCAATGTTGCCTTATTATTTAATATGAGTGAGATAAAGGTCCAAATGGAACGATCATCAATCTGCAGAAGAGGCAGAGCTGAAAGGGATGGCTAGAACAATGCACAAGTATGACAGAGTCAGGTTTCCAAAAGCTATCTATAGGCTAGAACAATGGACAGAATTCAACCAAATGAATTTACAAAATTCAAAGTATAAGAATAGGAAAGCAGAGATATAAGAGCTTCTTAACAAAAAATAAATATAATGAAGAATATAAATAGGAATTGTCTGAAGAAACCAACATACACCTCCAGAGAACTCAGCAACTTAGACTTCAGAAATACATATAGAAACACAGAAACACACACACACACACACACGTAATGAGAGAAAAGGATGAAAACCAAAGTTGCTTGGAATGATATGAGGCTGGTGTTTAAAGTTAAGGGGGAAAGTTATATCAAAGGAAACAGGAGGCAAGACCACTTTAGAGTAGAAGGGATGATGATGACAACTGGTAGGACAAACAGCAGAATAGCTCATTTCTTATGTTGTTTCTGTCTTTTCTACCAAAACGAATGAACACTGAAGTAGAAGGACAGAACAAAAATGGAGAATACAGAGATGGTAGGTGCTCCAGGCAATGATAGTAAGAGAATATGGGGAAACCAAATCATTTGACCAACTGACCTATGTCTCCAAGTATTGACTGAAACAACTGAAAAGTGTAATTGCTAAGTCAATATTCGAAACATCTGAAAGTACACTGAGAACTGGAGAGGTACCCACAGGTCTAGAGATGGAGATCTTGTACTGATTTTCAAAGCAAGAGAGAATAAAGAAGTGGTAAAGCCTAGATCTTATTAATACTTAATACATAGTTACTAACAAATAAATTTAAAAACTTAATAAGAGTTTTACAAATATTAACTCACAACTCATTCACAACAATCCCGTAAGATAGATGCTGTTATTATCCTAATTTTACAGGTGAAGAAACTGAGGCAGGCAGAGGATAAGTGACTTATCTAGGGCCACACAACTAGTAAATATCTGAGGCATAATTTGAATGTGATATTTTTGACTTCGGGCCCAGTGTTTTATCTGCTGCACCACATCATAACCACCTCAAGCTCTTCTGACTCTAAATGTGATACCTGTTACCAATACATTATACTTCCCCATTTAATTTTAAGAAAAAGAAAACCACAAACTTACCAAGATAGAGTATCAGGTCTGAAATCAGGAAACACTGAGTTCAAACCTGACTTCAGATACTTATTAACTGTGTGATCCTAAGTAAGTCACTTAAACTTGTTTGCCTCATTCTACTTATCTGTAAAATGGGGAGAACAGATCACTTATCACAGTACCTGGGACACAGTAGGTATTATATAAGTCATCACTATTATTGTTATCATTATTGTTGTTGTTGTAGTTATTATTATTATTATTATTATCATCATGATTATTATTACCCTATCAACTTTCTATCAGCGTGACTTTGGGCAAGTTGCTTGACCTTCATGAGTCTTAGTTTCATCATCTATAAAATGGGGATGACAATATCTGTGGTATCCACATAAAACGGTTGTTTGATTTTAGAATCAAAAGAAGTCATCCAAGCATAGATTTAGGACTAAAGTGGACATTAGAAGTCATTGTCCAAATATTCTTTTTAAAGAGGAGAAAAAAGGCTTAAAGGGATTTAAGTTTCTCTACCAAAGCTATACAGCTGACAGTCTGAAGCAGGATTAAACTCAGATCTTTCCACCTCCCAAGTCCAATGCCTTAACCATTTTACAATACTATTATCTCTAGGGCAGATACTATATAGAACAGCATTTTATAATTATAAAAACCAAATAAATGTAAGACATTACGATTTAATAGGTGGTACTCATGTTCTTACCTTGGCAAGGATTCTCCATGAGGATCCATTCCACTAAATATTAATATGCAAGGCAGCCCCTCTAACTCAAGGTAAGTCTGAGGCCTCCATTCCGCATCTTCAATTTTCTGCCATATCTGTCACAGAAGAAAAAGTCAGTTGTTAATGCCTTGAACTGATTATAATAACCTATATTTCTATAGTGATTTAAAGTTATAAGCACAGATCCCAAAATAACCCAAAATAAAGCTTAATATACCCATTTTACAAATGAAGAAAATGAGACCAAACTGGTTAATTGACTTGCCGATAGTTATACAAGGAGTAAATGGCACAATCAGAATTTGAACCCAGGACCATTAACCCCAAATATAATCTTCTTTCCACCAATAAGTATTTGCTGATTTAAATGAAACTATGTTAAACTTCTGGTTCATCTGTAGTTTCAAAATATTAGATTGATGATATTATCTACTTTATCATTCTATCCTTTATACAAAGGCCTATGAAATGAAGCTGTGCTTGGGACTAATTCCAGGGGAAAAGTCTCCAGATGAATTTGTCTTTTGATTGTAATAATATGAAAACTACATAACCCAAAATGCTTTACTTTCATTACTGGAAAGTTATTTACTAATTGTTAGAATCTGCTTATTATTTTAAAAGTATCTACCACACTGGCTTCCTTCACAAAAATCTTTTCTACCATATCTTTAGATTTCCTTCCTTAGCAGGTTTTAATCTACATGAAATTTCAAGTTCATTCAGAAGTATGCACAATACAGTTATTAAACTTTAAAAATGACTGTAAAGAACAGATGTATCTAATCCTAGTGTAATAAGATAATTCTTGCTACACATTTAAAATATATACTTCATTTTTTTATTTTTCAATCCCCAAATTTGAATTTTACATTTTTCTTCATAAAAAAACATCTGTGTAAATAATTCTACCCATGAAAACTAAAGTCATTCAAATTGGCAGTCACCTACAAATACAAAGTTAAATGAATTTAGATTGAACCTAATAAAAATGCTAGAATCTAATAAAATATTTTAAGGAATCCTGGAGTGCCTACAATTATATATGTATCTTACCCTGGATGTCTTGTGATTTTATTGTCTTATGTGGTTTTTTCTTTTTTGAGGGAAGAGGGAAAGGGAAATACTAAAGTCAGGAATTCACTGGACAAAAGAATTTCAATTTGGAAATGTTTTAGACAGTTTATACCAATGAAACAAAATATGTCAATGTTTTAGACACAACATATTAGAGAAATCATCTAAGATACTGAGTTGTTAAATGAATTACTTAAGAGCACAAAGCTAATATGGTGAGAGGAAGAAAGGAATTCAACATGGTCCTTCTGGAATCTAAGGCTAGCTGGGCTCTACTATTTACTGTATCTTGCAGAATCCGTTGCTATATTGATACACATGGATACGTATATTGTTAGTGGATTCATTGGAGGTATAGGCCAAGCTGATGTAGAAGGAATCAAACTAAATTCTCCAGGGATTTATGCTTGGGCTGGGTTCAACATTTTCTAAAATATATATATCTATACATATCTAGGTATACATTTGCATATATACATAGCTATAGATGGAAGGAAGGAAGGAAGGAAGGAAGGAAGGAAGGAAGGAAGGAAGGAAGGAAGGAAGGAAGGAAGGAAGGAAAGAAGGAAGGTACATCAACTTGTACTCAAATCCTTATCTTATGCCTCTTTACAGCATACCAAGTCTAGCAAAATACAAAGAAATTCATCACCAGAAGACTGACCACCAAGTGATGAACTTTTTACAACCATAGAAGCTCATGAAATCATCTACCTAAATCTAGCTTGTGTCTCAGGGCAATTCATTTGAATTCTCCCAGCCTCAATTTTTTCATCTGTAAATAGGGATAACAATAGCATCTACCTCAAGGCTATATAGTAAAGAACAAATGAGATAACATCTGTGAAGTGCTTTCCAGACCCTAAAGTATTTTATAAATATTTAATATATTATTATTATTAACAAAAATGATAAGACATGGAAGTTATTAGAGACTGGAATTCGTAGGGAGAAACATATGAAAGGAGGTACAATTGCACAAATAAACCAATTAATCTATAAACACTTATAGATTATGACTTTCACTAATTTGGGGAGATTCCCCATGTAGAAAATCAAGGACACTTGAATTACTGAAGTAAGTAAAAAATTAAGGAGTTTGCTTTAATGCTTCACCAATTCCTTTGACCACTAACTTCAATTTTATTTTTGCTACATTCTTATTTTTGGCATATTTTTCAAAGATTAACATTAGGGCTTTGCCTATGACCCTGCTACTCCCTGACAGATGAGGATACTTCAGGGTAAATCTAAATAATTCTAGTCCACTGATAACCTTAACTTTTCTGGAGCAATATGTATTCTCATATAAGAGACACAGAATTCTCGCCTTTGGTTAATCAAAATAAATGGAGCATTCCATGCCAACATCATGAAGACTGCTTCCCTCTTCCAGGGTTTGTGTTGAGAGTCAGAGGGGGCTCCCCTTTCCTATTCTGGAAACATATATGAGTTCTTGTCCCTTAACCTACACCCCAAGTTCCGCCCAAATATTCACCAAAGAAAGCATTTTCATGGACTCCTCTCTGTTTCCCAGTTTCATTTGGAAAATGAGAGGGTTTGACTATGAGTAGCTAGAGGTGGGTGAGAATAAATTCATTCATTTAATAAATAAACATTTTAATAAATGTTTATTAATAGTACCTGCTATGTACATTGTAGTAATTCGATGGCTCAGTGAATAGAGTGCTGGACCTGGGGTCAGGAAGACCCAAATTCAAATGCAGCCACAGACACTTACTATCTGTGTGATCCTGAGCACGTCACTTAACCTCTATTTGCCTTTATCCACTAGAGAAGGAAATAGACAACCACTCCAGTATTTTTTGTCAGAAAAACCCCATGGGCAATATGGTCCACAGAGTGATGAAAAGTTGGCCCCACCTGAGCAACAGCAATGTAAAGTGTGCTTGGTTTTGAAGCGACAGAAGTAAAAACCATCCCTACTTCAGAGAGTTTACATTTCAATACAGTTTCCTTTATGTATGTATGAAGAGAAATAAATAAAAAATACATACTGCATTAATACATTCTTTATCATGAACTGCTTTTACAAGATGGATCCTAAGAGCTCTTATATCTCTTAAGTGGAACACAATCTTTCTCTGAGCATCTACCCTCCCTTTATGGAAGTTTTGTATCATAGGAACATGAAAATGGTTCATAGATTTAGAATAGTTAAGGACTTTAGATATAATATAGTCCAAAAATTTCATTGTACCAAGAAGATAACTAAGGATCAAAAAGAGAAAGAGGGTTTGTTGTCCGAGGACACACAAGGAGCAGAACCACAGTGTGATCCCTGATCTTCCAAACAAATCTCATGCTGTTTCCTTAGTTTCATGTTGACTATCCCAAAGATGGCTCAAGACAAAGAGAATTCTCATCAAAATTGCAGAAAACCATGTGTACATGAGATAAAAGGACGGGGATGAGATAGTGTGTTAGGGACCAACACCAAGGATCTTTCATCATCCACACATATCTCCTCAAGGAAGGAAGGTAGGAAAGGAAACTATCATTGACTTACCTTTAGTTGTTCCACAAAGTGTTTCCCAATAGTGATGGCAGAATTGGGATTTCCCAAGATGATCTCAAAGTGATCTTCTAGGGCAAGTCTCTCTCTCACGTGATAGAGCCGTTCATAAGCTACAGCAGCCAGGGGAATGCAAGGAATACGGAGCACAACCATGAGCCCATGACCACAGGAACACTGCTTAGAGGAGTTGATGAGGTTCTGGGTGATCTCCAAAGTTTCCACAGATGTATAGTTCTTCATCTGCGACAGACCACTGACAGCCATCATTGCCGCAGAATAATGTTGCACAAGGACAAATGTCCTTATCACTGCACTGTGCAATCTGGGAAATCTGAAGACAGGAAGAGAACAGTGACTTGAGAAGCAGAGAGGTTTAAGGTACCACAAATCCATGCCCATCCTCAGCAATGATTTTACTAACAAATCTGTAACTCATTTAACGCAGTTCTGAGATAGAGGAATATTCACACATCAGGAAAACAAGATAATTCTATCTGTAGAATAAGAAGGCAAAAACTGCTGCCCAAGGCCCTGACAAGAGTCTGTGTTTCATTCCGAGACTATCTACAAGTCATAGCTAAAAGCACGAGTCAGAGTTGGTGGCTCATTATGCTATGATGGTTGAGATATGTACTTTAAAAGGAGAAAGTAGAGAATCATTACTGTGGTGAAACCTTGAAGCTTGATTTGAGTTTCTTTTTCTATGTGCCTTTGTTCTCCTTTGTACTGGTGTGTCTTGTGCCCTGGATCACACTGTACACTGCTAGGAGACTTACACATTGATCACCAAAGAGGTGGTCAGTGATGGCTCTTTCCTTCTGAGGACTTCTGAACCTTGCCTAGCCATTCAGCATGTTAGGGTCACAGTAGTCTGATGTTGAACAGAGAGGAAAAATGTACATGAGATATACCCACATGAGGCTTCTTGAAAGCAAGACACATCCACACACAACTCTACACAAAAGCTTAAGTGGACTATAGGAATATGCATAAACCCACTGTGTAAATGATGATGACAATAGTAATGATAATGATGATAATATCTCCTGACTGCTTTCCAACAGTTGTTTTCCCCGCTTCTCAGCATCAATCCTCATCGTGTTCTTTACAAGGGGGAACTGTCCACTACATGGGGGTTGGATGTGATAGTTTTATGCTTTCTAGAATCTAGATTGGACCTAATGGCAGACAATCCTAAAATTAAAATACTGCTACAAATTTGGACTCAGTTTCTCTTATAGAATTACATCTATGATTTATAGTCTAACCATCCTGGACTCAAGTTGTACTTTGGTATCTATTTCTGATACACCAGCAAAACAAGCAATATAGTAGGGCTGCGGGCAACAACAGCTTACTAGAGACCATACTATGTCCTACTTTTATTCATTCTCTGTTTGAAAATACTATGACACTTACTAGCTATGTGACCCTGGGCAAGTCACTTTACCCCAATTGCCTCATAGAGAAAAAAAAAGCACAGAAAATACTTTTCCTATTTAAGGGGAGCTTCCAAAGACTCCAGAGAAGAAAGTAAGATGACATTAAAAGGACACGTGACTGGAAAATTCAGGTCCTACTCTCAGCTCTGACACTTTAGCTGAACCTTTCCAATTTCCCCCTTTATATTACAAATATTTGTACATATATCAAATATATTAGTCTCTCTGTTATACAGTAATAGACTTTATGTAGAACAGATGCAAAACAAATTTCTGTTGATTAAAATGTTTATTGAATAATTTGGTCAAGTTGCCATGACTTCAGTCAAAATGTTTCATTTCCCCTTTGTAGGGGAATATATAAAATGAAAAGATGAAAGGCTTGAACCAGGTAATCTCACCTATTCTAAGGCACTACACCAGTTAGACTTTATATTCCATAAGAGAAAGGACTGGGTCTTATTTTAACTTTGTATTTTCCTACAGGAGCTAATAAACATTTCTTGAGCAATTTTTATAAATGATTCCTCCTTTCCAGTTTCCTTATGGCTATGAAATATACATATTTTAGTCAAAGGGAGGAAAGGAGGGGAAAAAACCTCCCTTTCCTTTATCCATGTTTATTGAAGGGAGAAGCAAAGCAAAATGAAAGCAGTCTGCCAACACAACCATAACCTCACTGATGTTCATCAGTATGTTTGTGATAGCCTTGACTACCCTAAAGGCATGAGAATCAGAGATGATCACAACGTGCTTTACAAACTATAAAGCATTAGGTCAATGGCAAATGTTACCATTCATTCATTCATTCATTTATCTATGAGCAGCCTAGACTATAGCAAGACCAGCTCTATGGAACAAAGAAGGGACATGGTTCAGTCACCAAAAGAATTACAGAATGATGTCTTAGGAAGAAGTTATGGGAGACAGAACTAGTTTCACCAAGACTACCTCTCCCTTTCAGTGTTCTCCCCAATTCCCTGAAGACTCTCTTGGTTTTGACTACTGCTACAAATTCCTTTATTCATCCCTATCCCTGCACTGCTTCTTACTTTTTGCTTTGAACTCTGGTTTGCTTCTGCAACAGATCTGAAGACATGAACTTTATTCTTATCTTCCCAAGTAAGTTTTTTTCTTTCCCTTTAACCCTATTAATTTTGAGCATTTCAGGACTCATGCCTGTGATTTAACATGAACAAAGAGACAGCAGATATCTTTGTTCAACCAAATACACATGAATAAGTATTAAATCACCAACACCTCAGAACATTTCCTTCATGAGAAAGTTAGGTTAAACAGACAAGAATGCTAGAACTGGAGACAGGAAGACCTGAATTCAAATCTAGCTAGAGATAATTGCTAGCTGTGTAACCCTGGGAAAGTCACTTAACTACTTATTTCATCAAATGAAAAATGGGGCTCATAAAAGCATTTACCATTACTCAGACCTAAGGTTGCACTGAGGATCAATAGTTGTAAAGTGTACATAGTAGGTACTTAAAAATGTGTTTTCTTTCAGAGCAAGAGAAGGCATGAATAACCTAACAACTTAAGATTGGATATTAAGGCAATATAGCATAGTAAAAAAGAGCAGTGG
Source organism: Macrotis lagotis (assembly GCF_037893015.1). Lineage (NCBI taxonomy): Eukaryota > Metazoa > Chordata > Mammalia > Peramelemorphia > Peramelidae > Macrotis > Macrotis lagotis. Next base: position 132,585,378 of record NC_133658.1, read on the forward strand.
ATTTGAAGTCAAATGACCCCCATTCAATGCCAGAATCTTAATACCCATGAACCATGGGCAAGTCATTTGAGCCTCAATTCTACTTTTTAACTGAGGTAGTTGGACTAAATGTTCTTCAAAGTCCTTTCAAGTTCTAAAATCTATGATCCTCTGAATAAGATTGAGGTTACCCTGAAAGAAGAGGCTTTTTTAATGACTTCAGAGATTCATTCACTCTGTGAGCTTTAATAAAGATTAAGGACATGATGATCTTGTTTACCTGTGAAGCTAAAAGGCCCTGATCTTTAAAAAGGATATAGCAGTTAGTATTTCTAGAGTGCTCAGAGTGGGTGCTTTAAAAGGACTTTTATGATTCATAATCTAACATGGCAACCTTAGAAATGTCAAAAACTATCAAAATTGTGAAAAGCCCATGTATAATAGATGTACTCATTATAACCAAGGACATCACAGAGCTCTTCTTAGCTATTACTCAGCATTTCTCAGTCATTCCTCAGCAAAGATAAAAAATGTTTGTTGAATTGATAGCATTGTGTGACCATAACATTAATAAACAAAATTATTTTAATAAAGTAATTCTAGAAAATTAACACTTAGTAAATTCAACTATAAAGCCTTACCCTCTTCTCAATGACAAATAGTGGAAAACAAATGACCCAGGTTCAGATCTTATCACTAACATTTACTTCTCACATAAATATAGCAAGTTACTAAGACTCCTTAAAGGTCTCAGTTTTCTTATCTGTCAAATGAAGAGGGTAAACTATATGGCTTTTGAGGTCCACTCCAGCTCTATAGCTAGGACCTTATGATCAGGGATCTGATAACAAAGTAATATCTTATAGCAGTCTAGAAAGTCAAAATTTCTGAGTTTATCAGCAGCAGCAGCAGCAATAGCAGCAGTATCAACTACCAACATTTATATAGCCCTTACTATGTGTTGGATATTCTACTAAATGATTTTTAATTACTACTATCTCTGTACATGTACAACTTTTACCAGAGTGTTCACTGCCTTGGGGAGAGGAAAAGGAAGGGAAGGTGGTAGAAAAATGTGGAATTCATAAATTGCAAATGTATGAATGTTCAAAACTACCTTTGCATGTATTTGAAAAAGAAAAGAAAATAAGAAAGGAAAAAAGTATTATTATTTTCTTGATCTTCACAACAATCTTAGGAGGTAGGTACTGTTATCCCATTTTATAGGTGAAGAACCTGAGACAAATGAGTTAAATGACTTTCACAGGGTCACATATATATATATTAATAAGTATCTGAGGTCAGATTTGAACTCAAGTATTCCTGATTCCAGACTCAGAATTCCAGAGACTGTGCAATTTAGTTGCCCCATTAAATAGTTGCTTATGAATTCACTTTTCATCTCTAGCTTTCTATTTCCATCTCTATAGACTAAGAAGGTAGCTAGGTGGTACAGTGGATAGATCACTGGGCTTAGAATCAGGAAGATTCATTTTCATGAGTTTAAATCCAATCTCAGATAATTTTTTGCTGTATGATCCTAGGTAAGTCACTCAACCTTATTGTGTCTCCATTCTTCATCTCCATTCATTAAAATGGGCTAGAGAAGAAAACAGAAAATCACTTCAGTATCTTTGCCAAGAAGATCCTAAAATAGGATCACAGAGAGTCAAACTTGACTAAAATAACTGAACAGCAAATAGAACAAGGAAAGGCAAACTAATATTTAATCCCCCAAAAGAGAAGAAGATTCAGAAGGAACTCATACTGTATTTGAAAGGTCATTGACAGATAGAAAAATAATTAGAACTATTCTGTTTGGATCTGGCAGGAGTAATGGGTGAAAGTTGCAAATAGTAAAATTTAAACTTGATATTAAGAAAAATATCTTAAGGAGAACTGTTTAAAAGAAGTATGGGCTACCCTGGGGGGTGACAAGTCTTCTTCACTGGAAGACCAGTCAGAGACTGGCCAGTCATTGGTTGACTATGCTAAAGTGAGAATTTCTTTAGGATTATGGATTTGACTCAGTCAATGTTGAAATGAGAGAGCTTTCTAGCTCTAAATTACAGCAAAGGTTCCATTCTTTACAGCCAGTCCTGATTGGAAATGGAGGACAGAAGAAGTAAGGTGGGAACTGGTACTGAATTTTCAAGAAGAGAACCATTACTATTCCTTTCTCCTCTATAAATAATTCACCCCAAATTCTAAATAAATATTAACCAAAGGAGGGCATTCATGAATTTCTCCCTACTATTCATTATCTGGAAAGCTGAAAGTAGAATGACTAACTGGTTCTCCTGTATATCTTTGTCAACATATATTGGATTATTCTATCTCTCTCACTCTACAAGCTCCAAAACTACCTATAATCCTATTTTTGTTCTTATTATTAACAACCTATATTTATATATCACTTTCAAGTTTACATAATGTTTTCTACATAATTCTGTAAGGAGAAAATTCTTAATCTGAAATCCATGGATGATCTCAGAGGATCTGTGAAGTTAAATAGGGGAAACAATACATCTTTATTTTATTAATCTCCAACTTAAATTCAGCATTTCTTTCAATTTTTTTAAGAGTTGTTAAGAAAAGGTTCACCAGAACATGGCCAAAGTAGGCCATGACCCAAAAAGATTTAAAAACCCCTACTGTAAAGTAATTAGCACTGTTATTCCTATTTTTATGAAGAAAATAAAATTGAGAGATTAAGTGACTTATCCATGATCACCCAGATAAAACAAGGTCAAAGCATGATTCAAACTCAAGTTTCCTGGATCCAAGTCCAGTGGTCTTTCCCTTCCATCATATTGCCTCTTGAACTAAAACTCCCTTCTTATCCCTACAATCATGTCTTACTTATCCCTACAATCATAAAACATCATTCTGGTCTCTGGAAAAGTTCTTAGATACAAGGTTATAAAGAAACACACACTGACTGTTCACAAAATACTATCCTATATCTTTACTTAAATTGCACCCAAAGTCTGAAATGATTCCTCACCCTACCCCCAACCTCTCTACCTCTGGCTTCTGAAATCCTTCATATCCTTTTAGATCAATCTACAAAGCTAATTCCTGTGTGTAATTTTCTCTGACCTTCCCCAGTCAGAAAAGATCTTTCTCTCAATCTCAAAGAAATGACTTAATCGAAGACTCTTGGTACTGCCACTCACTTAGCCTTAGGACCTTGGGCAAATCACTTCACTTCAGGATTCTGAGTGTTCTTCTCTAAAATGAAGAATGGGTTCTGAATTTCTCTAAGATTCCTTCTAGTACCAATGTTTTGTGATTCTATAAAAACCATAGCAATATTTTATACTCCTCTTATGCACTAAAGAATGAAGGAAGGAACCAGGAATTAATTTAGTACTTACTATGAGCTAGTCATTCTACTAAATGGTTGACAAATATGTCCTTATTTATTCCCCTAGGAAGTAGGTATTATTGTTATCTTCATTTTACAATTGAAGGAACTGAGGCACACAGAAATTAAGTGACTTGCTCAGGGTCACACAACTGGGAAGTGTCCAAAACAAGATTTGAAAGTAAATATTTCTGACTCCAGTGCTCTATCACTATATCACATAGCTGCCACTAAATATGCTCTATGGTATACTCATTATGTGTGGGTGTTCATGCCTTTATCTCGTACTAGGTTAGCAAAAACTAACCCAGTCTGTGACTGTGTATTGATTTATATTCTTTTCTCAATAAGTCCTAAGAAGATATCTTTACAAATAGAAGGTCTTAATAAATGTTTGTTCACTATAAAAGAAAATAACTGTGAAAGATTTATGAACTATGAAAAATATAATGACCAACACAATTCTAGAAGATTCAAAGTGAATCATACCTCCCATGTCTTGGTAAAGAGGTAATGGATGAGGTCCATATTTTCAGACATAGTCAGTGTGAAATTTATCTTGCTTGACTATACTTATTTGTTACAAAGATGAGCTTTTTTTGAGGAGAGAGGAGTTATTAAAATAAAGAAAAGCAGGAGGTGAGGCTAATGATAGTAACACTAAAAAAGAAAGATAGAAAGGAAAAAGTGTCAATGAAACATTAAAAGTAAAAGTCCAAAAATGGGAGCAGAAAAAATTCAAAGGATAAAGACAAGCAGATAAATGTTACAGATAAAATGTTAAATCACATGAGTAAGTATGTATATATATATATATATATATATATATATATATATATACATGGATTAATTTATGTTAAAGTCTATAGATTGATGGATGCAATCCTCATTTAGTCCTTTTTAAAGGAAATGTTAATGTGTCAGATACATAATTTTTAAATAATAAAAAAATGTGAATGTTATAAATACAGTGAATATTTCAAGTAACAAAGTTTTGAGGCTTCAATGTCATGCAACCATCATAATATATAACCAGGAAGTTCCTTTAACATCCACACAAGTAATATCTACAATAAAACAACTAAATTAAATGTTCTAAGAAATTAATAAATAACATATTCAAATTTTTTCTTTGGCTTTTTATATTAAATCACAGACTTTTAGAATTGGGAGCAACATAGCAGCATAAGATTTAGAAATGGAAAAGACTTTTAAGAACATTTTGTTTAATACCCAATATGTATCACAAATTGGATCAAATTATCTCCTGACTCAGAAACTTCTATTTATTTATTGCTTTTTTAGAAGCCTGGTATTTAAATCCATCCACAGTCAACCTCCCACTTACCTTTCTAAAATTATTTTACATTATTCCCCTTCAAATACTTTCTATTCCAGTCAATTTCTCCAGCTAATTTTTCCCTACATGTCATCCTATATCTCAACTTCATGACTCTGCATCAGTAGATCTTGATACCTGAAATGTACTACTTCCTCTTGATCTCTACATTCTCAAATTCTTAACTTCCTTCAAAGCACAGTTTAGTTGCCAGCTCATACATATCATCTTCTTGATCTTTTCTATCTCCCAATTATTAAAACTCTTACAACTTTGAAATTGCTTTTTTATTCTTTTTTTGCTTTGTATTTAATTACTTGAGAGGAAGTTTTGCCAAGTGAATAGCGAGTCATCTCTGGGGTCAGAAAGTCCTGGTTACAAGTCATGCCTCTAACACAAACTAACTGTGTGAACATGGGTAAATCACTTAATATCCCAGTGCCCAAGTTACTTCTTAAGACTGTTAGTTCCTTATGCATTTCTAAGTTACATCAATGTAGGAAATTTTCATTCGAGGAGTTCCCAATAACAATAAAGTCACAGTTCTGAAGTGAAATAGAAGAATATAAATTCCTTTCATGCCACAACTGTTACATATTTTGTTGCATGTTTTTTTCTAGAATAATGCCATACATACATAGTAGCTATTTGTGAATGTCTGAGTCATTTATAAAAAATGAGGTTCAGGGATTGAGTAACTTTACCAAAGTCAAACAGGTAGGATATAAGAAAGACTAGCTTAAAAAACACATCTTCAAAAGTCAATGTTCTTTACATTATTGAAGGCTGCCTCATTCTTCAGAAGTCTTTTAATCAAAATCCTTCCCCAAAGAATGAATATTCTTTATAATATTTTTTAAAGTATTTGCCCAACATTAGCTTGCACTCTTCCAGTGAGGGAGAGAGCCCATTTGACTTATTACAAAATAGTAATTGTTAGATATGGTTCTTAATATCATTTATACAACTTTTAATTACCATCCAAGTTTTTTTTTAAAAAAATACCTTTTTCCTAATGCCATGACCATTGCTTCAAAAGAGCTATCATATCGGAGCAAAGGAAGGCTGTGTCCAGAAAGAGTAGATTCAATAAATTCTGAGAGTCCAAAGTATTTTTTGTTTTCCTGATATAAGTCCATTCCCTGAAACAAACCAAATCATTAGTAATTGAATCAGATCACTCCTGGAGACAATGGATTTTAACCGGACTACCATTTGTCATAAAATTATTGATAAGTTTGGATATTTGTCCAATGAATATCAAATTGAGTTCTCAATAAACAACTTCATTATCTCATTTCTGCAATAAACATGAAATCAAGGAGAAATTCAAATGGAGTATAAGGCCAGTGTGCTAGGTTCAATCATATTAAGACTTTTATAGAATGGCTATGATATAGATCAGGGGTAGGGATCCTCTTTTGTCAAGGGTCATTTAGATATTTAAAACATCATTCATCTACTATATTTAGTCAAACATTTAATTAATTCACCCTAAAAAACCTCCTAGATTTATTGAATTTTGGGTCCTGTCTACAGTTGCCATGGAAGCACCTGACCAAATGATTTATGCCTTGTGCAGTTCATGAGCCAGATGTTCCCCATACCTGAGTATAGAGAATAAGGATGCCATGGAGGACAGAAAATGCAGAGTATGACAGGAAAAATAAGGGAAATGCAAGAGGATTTTCTAGCAGTGCTGTAGCAGGAAAGAGTAAAAATGAGAACCATATGAGAAAACCAACTACATGAGAAAAGTACAAGATTTTATGATGAGAAGTGAATTAACAAACAGTTCTGTACTGAGACAATATTTTCATACCATATTCCTAAGACTGCACACCCTAAATGACAAATTAATGTTATTCCTGTTCTTTTGTATTCATCAGCATCAACAGACTCCTCCAAAAATATTTATTTATTTTTTAACATACAATTTGTTTTAAGAAAGGCCTTTCCACAACCATTCATTTTACTTAAATAAGTTTAAATTGGTTTTAGAAATATTTCAATCAACTACATGAAATCTAAGTTCATTATAATTCCAGCAGTCCAATAATGCAGAAATGTGATGGATTCTATATATATATATATATATATATATATATATTACATATTGTCAATGTGGGAATTTTTTTGCTTTATGTTTGTCACAAAAGATTTTCTTTTTTTCCCAAGTGGATTAGAAAGGAGGAACAAAGAGAAAATAAAAACTTCTCAAATGAAGAAAGAAAATTAATTTTAAAAAGAAATTTAAATTTTGGTCAAGAAATTTCTTTATAGAGCTGCTAACATGTTCTAAGCAATTCTACTCAATTCAATATCAATCCCAAAAATAAATCATATTATAATTTTACCAAAATATATAGTATTGCAATAAAAACCTATTTTCCAGAATTCAATCAGAGATGCTAAGTAATCAAAAATGTTTCTATATTCTTTTTTAATGAAAAGAATGCAGATGATGATAAATAACTAGGCTGATACCAAGGCTACAAAATTTTTAGAAGATCAACAATCATGTCATTAATTACATAACCATTTTGGCCTTGGATTCAAGAAGCTTGAATTTGAATTCCCACTCACACATGTATTAGTTGTATAAATGCTGAACAAGTAACTTAACTTTTTTGATCGTTAATGTCCCCACCTACAAAATTATAGAGTAATAATATCAAACAATAGCATTACTGTAATACTCAGATGAGACAATGAATATAAAATACTTTGCAAACTATAATATAAAATAGAAATGGGAGTTAATCTTATTATTATAGTTTTTCAATCTCCTACATCTTCTAACTATGTTCCTAAAAATAGAGAACTAAGTATCAAGATGACCTAAGGAGGGGCAGCTAGGTGGTGCAGTAGATAAAGCACCAGCCCTGGAGTCAGGAGTACCTGGGTTCAAATCCGGTCTCAGACACTAAACAATTACCTAGCTGTGTGGCCTTGGGGCAAGCCACTTGACCCCATTTGCCTTGCAAAAAACAGAGTTGAATAATTCAAATCTGTTAGGGGAAGCTAGGTGGAGCAGTAGATAAAGCACCAGCCCTAGAGTCAGGAGTACCTGGGTCAAATGTGTTCTCAGACACTTAATAATTACCTAGCTGTGTAGTCTTGGGCAAGCCACTTAACCCCATTTGCCTTGCAAAAAAAAAAAAAAAAAAAGATGACCTAAGGCCATGGCAAGACACTATATCATCAGATATTTACTTAATCAACTCTTCTAGATTCAACTTACTATGATAAAAAAAGAAATATTTTAGTAATATTTTCAAAAAGTTGAAAAAGACACATTGGAAGATAAGTTCTATTGGACTTGAATCTCCCTGAGACCAGATACTATGTATACCCCTCTGAATCTAATATCATGCTTTGCTTAAAGTATTATCAAAAATGTTAACAATTAGAAAGAACTCTAACTCCTAAGCTGATCCCTCGCTTTACAGGAAAATTAAGCCCCAAAATATTGAGCAATTTCTTTAATATTTCAGAAATAGTAAATAAGTAGAATGGAGATTTGAACCCAGGTCTTCTGAATCTAAAACTAGTGTTCTGGATTCTATACCATACTTCCACCCAAAAAAAAAAATGGATTGAATGAATGAATTAATAAATGAAAAGTGAAACCGATTTTATCACCACTACCATTGCCATGCCACTCCTGAAGTGTTCTGGTTAATTGATATCCTTCTATATAATTTCTACAGACTCTACTATAAATACTTTAGGAGACATAAAATTACCCCAGAAATGTATGTCTTACATTACTGTAGGAAGCAGGCCAGTGGATCTCATTGTAAGGACTGATCAGGGTGTGCTGCGTCTGTAAAGCATATGGGAAGGAGGTCACATGGAGGGTCACAATGTTGGGTGCTTCCTTCACCTCTCTGCAGTTGAGTAGTCGATCGACGAGTCCTAACGATGGCTCGGTTTGAGGATAGAGGTTATGAACAGCACTGCTGGTATTGAGAAGAAGAGGAAAGGGAGAAAGGAAAAACCAAAAGTGACATTTTCAATATTACCAAAGAAAAATGGCAAGATACTTGCTCACTCAAAAAATATAGTAAGACTTTTCCTATTATTCTCACATTCTACTCACTTTCTCAAAATCTTCTCCAAAAAGTACTCCAAAAGCCAGGAGTAGCAAAATTTTACCTAAATTGAGGCAAAATTAAAACCTTGTTCCATAGTCAACAATCTAAGAGGTTCTCTCTGCCTCAAAATTGTTCCCCCTTTTTCAAAAGGGCATAGGGCAGCTAAGTGGTGCAGTGGGGGGTGGCTAGGTGGCACAGTGGATAGAGCACCAGCCCTGGAGTCAGGAGTACCTGAGTTCAAATCTAGCCTCAGACACTTAATAATTACCTATCTCTGTGGCCTTGGGCAACCACTTAACCCCATTTGCCTTACAAAAACCTAAAAAAAAAAGAAAGAAAGAAAAGGGCATAGTTACATCCAACCTTTCTGGAGAGCGATTTGGAATTATGCCCAAAAGGCAATAAAAATGTGCATACCCTTTGATCCAGCAATACCATTACTGGGTCTATACCCTGAAGAGATCATGAAAAAGGAAAAAAACATCACTTGCACAAAAATTTTCATAGCAGCTCTATTTGTAGTGGCCAAGAATTGGAAATTGAGTGAATGTCCATCAATTGGGGAATAGCTGAACAAATCATGGTATATGTATTATGTTATGGAGCACTATTGTTCTATTAGAAACCAGGAGGGAATGAGAATTCAGAGAAACCTGGAAGGATTTGCATAAACTGATGCTGAGAGAGATGAGCAGAACCAGAAGAACATTGTACACCCTAACGGCAACATGGGGGTGAGGACCAACCTTGATGGACTTGCTCATTTCATCAATGCAACAATCAGGGACAGTTTCTGACAGTCTCTGAAGGCAAGGTCTCTATCTCTCCCATTAAATTAAGAAGTTCAAATACATAGGCTTTATTTTCCGTATTGGACTGAGAATTCAATGAGATTATAAACTATAAATTCCCCCATCAGAGTGACATTTGGTGTTCACAGATGTACAGATTTTTTTTTATATTTCAAAACAGATATCTACAGAAAATGATAAAAAAAATCTTAGTGAAGGAGTAAGAGTATCCTTCACACAAATTGAATTAAAAAATTTCATAAACATAGGAAAATGATTAGATAATGTACTATCAAATGAATATCACAGATTTTTCAATTGAACCCTTTGAAGAGGGTCAATTTCACATATACCATACACTTTAAATGAATTATCCAAGGTGAGTCAGTTCTGAGAGATTCATCAATCATAGCCACAAGTTCTCTCTTCTGTGTTCATACTCCAATACTCTAGACATGCATCAAATCAGAGGTCAATCTACCACAGACAGAGGGAAATCCAAAATGTTATCTCCAACTTGACCTAGCATTATAAAAACAGATGCTCTATCAAAGCACTCTTCTGACATCTGGAGGCAGCCCAGAAGCAGCACTAGGTTCCAAAAACTACACTAGATGGAGTGTGAACTTTGGCAAGTCATAGAAAGCAAGAATGTTCCAAATATGAGCCTAGAGACATGTCTCTCATCCATCAAAAAAAAAAGCTATCTGAATACAGAAAGGTTTATTGTCAGATCACTGCCCAACAGATGCTTTGATTTGTTTTGAGGGGACATGACAAATGGATGACCCATGATATTGTGGTACGTAGAGAACTGGGCACAAATCCAGGAAGAACTGTTCAACATCTTGCCTCTGGAACATATTCTCAATGAGCCTAAGTAAATCAATTAACTTCTCAGTCGCTCTTTAAGACAATAAATTACAGAGAAAGCTACAGTCTGCATTGATAGAGTTTCTTCTTTTTGATTCTTTATGTTATTTTATTTTATTTTTTTCCAATTACATGCAAAGATAGTTTTCAATATGATAGAGGGAGTTTCTTGACCTGGAAATTTCCTATACCAAAGAAATCACAGGACCAGTGACTATTTCAATCCTACAACTGTGGAGTGGATTGAATGCTCATATCAAGGAAAACCCAGGGGGCATCTAGGTGGCACAGTGTATAGAGAACCAGCCCTGGATTCAAGAGGACCTGAGTTCAAATTTGATCTTAGATACTTAATACTTGCGTAGCTGTGTGTTCTTTTTGGAAAGTCACTTAACACCATTGTCTTGCAAAAAAAAATGAAAAACAGATTTTTGTAGTGGACAGGAAGGAAGGAAGGAAGGAAGGAAGGAAGGAAGGAAGGAAGGAAGGAAGGAAGGAAGGAAGGAAAAGAACAGAAGGAAGAAAAGAAGAAAAAGTGACCACAATCTTTTGAGATGTTACAATACCCTCTAGTGGAGAGTTGTAGACCACAAGTCAAGATTTCTATCTTCTAGCCATAGCTTTGCCAGTTACTAACTGTGGGACCATGTGCAAGTCATTTAACCCCAGCAGGGCTTCTGCCACTCATCTATAAAATCCTTATATTACCACCTAGATAGGCATTGTTGGGAGTTAGAAATAATAATGCCTAATTAGTAGTAAAATACTATAAAACAGGTACCTGACAAAACCAACTAATTTTTTTTAATTTAAACAATTCAGTTGAACTTTAAGCAATGACCTACTACACAAAAAAAGTTTTTGCTTTGTTTGTTTTATTAAATAGAAAATTATGACATATATGCAAAAAAGTGCTTTGCAAACCTTAAGGTGTTATATAAATGATTTATAGCTATAGCATAGGAACAGTTACTCTATTTTTCCTTAAAAAGTATGCTCATCATCTGTTTAGTACATTATCATTTTCACTATGTTCTCATATCTATTTCCTCATTTTAGCCTCACAAAACATTAAAGAGGTAGGCAAGCCATAAATTAAAATTACCATTTTGCAGATGAGAAACCTGAAGCAAAGAGAAATTAAGTTATTTGCCCAAGACACACAGTTAGGAAGTAGTAATATGGGCCTAGGCCCATATTGAAATGACCACATCTCACAGCTTCTCTTACTTATGAATTTTCTTGGAAAGTATAGTAAAGAATGTTGGACTTATTCAAAGGCATCTAGATTCAAATCTAAGCTCTCATCTTTGGAAAGTCACCTCTAGAAGACTCAGTTGTCTCCTCATTAAAATCGAAATGATTATTGAAGGAAAAACTTCTTGCAAAATTGCAAAGTGGTGTATAAAATACATTAAAAATAATTTTTTAAGGGTAGCTAGGTTGCACAGTAGATAGAGTACTGGTCATGGAGTCAGGAGTACCTGAGTTCAAATCCGACCTCAGTCACTTAATAATTGTGTGGCCTTGGGCAAGCCACTTAACCCCATTTCCTTGCAAAAAAAATTTTAAGAACCTAAAATAAATAAAATAAAAATAATAATTATTAAAACCATGATCATCTATTTTAGCAACTATATCCCCTACTTCAATGAAATCCCACATATAATTTTCAAGAAAGAAAACTTCAATCCCACTAGAAAACTAGCCCATCTTACCTCACAAGATCCCAATGTGCATGATCATGGATTAGGACAAACAGTGTGTGAGGATTTTGAAGAGAGTTTTGCAGAAAAACCTTAAATTTGGTCTGAGCCTCTGCATCCAACTTCACTACATACTGCTCTACTCTCTGCTTAGTCACATGCTCCTTTTCCAAGCCAAGTTCTAGTAAAACTCCTAGAAGAAAATAAAACTGTATTAGGGAGTCCAAAAGGAAATTCATAGTCTAGGGATCAGGTTTCATTCCATACTACCTGTTTGACTTTGATTAACTCCAATCATCTTTCTAGGCTTTAGGTTAGTCAACAGCAAAATGTGGGAGTTGTATTAGATCTGTAGTTCTCAAATGATGTTGTAGAAACCCATTATGGGTCCCCAAAACCATTTTAGGGGTCCATGAAGTCAAAGCTATTTTATAGTTCACAGTGAGGTAATAAATGTTTATAGATAGAACCCACACAAACAAAAGTTCTGGGCGGGGGGGGGGGGGGGGGGGGGGGGAATTGTCCTCAACGATTTTTAAGAATGTAAAAGGGTCCTGAAACCAAAAAGATTAAGAAATGCTAGTCAAGAAGATCTCTAAAATTTCTTTAAGTTCTAAATCCATTTGTTCATTTATCCTGTCATTACCCAATAGAAGCTGTAAGCTACAAGTTTCTAATGACTGAATGAGAAATTAAAAAAAAAAAAAAAAAACATTTACAGTTCCAAGAGAGGATGAAATAAGATGGAGTAATAAAAATACCCAGTGAATTTTAGTAACTCTGCCTGGGTCAGATCAACAAGACTCAAACTCATATCTTCACACTGAATTCTTATGTAATCTGAAAAGATAAAATGGAATAGAAAAATTCAACATCTCCAACAAGTGCCAACCATATACCTGAATGCCAGAGGTGAAATAAGGTCTGTTGATAGGTCACTTCCGAGGGTGGTACACAGATTAGAAAATCCACTTTTTCAAAGGAGCCTAGATCCAGATTCTGAGTGCTGGAATCAGCAATGGAACACACATGAGACAGGAGCTTCTGGGCCACGGCTAACTGCAAGGGACGAATCTGATGCCGTTCAAGACCATAGCCTGGGAATCAAGGCAATTCTGTTTAAATCATTCCAAGTCAGTTCAAGCTGACAAACATTTATCAAACACTTGCTTCTCTACATGATACATTGAATACAAGGGTACATATAGACCATACCCTGCTCTCAAGGAGTTTACAATCTAACTGAGGAATTAAGGTACTGTCTTGAATAGCTAAAAGAAGTTTAAATAGAAGTGAATAGGGGGAGACCAAGCAAAGAGTTAAGATAAAAATCAAGAAAGGAGGGATTATGTCTAGCAAGGGGATATTCAGGGAAGAAGAGAGCCTAGAAGAAAGAAAAACCCTTTGTCTGAAAAAGATGAATACACACTCAATTTGGATCAATGTACAACATAGAAACAATGTAAAGACTGACAAATTGCTTTCTGTGGGGGGGGGGGAGTAAGATGGGGGAAAATTGTAACACTCAAAATAAATAAAATCTTTAATTAAAAAAAGAAAATGATGAATAAAGACTGGAGAATGGATTGCATAAATGCAGTGGTGGAAAGAGGCAGAGCATGATTAGAAAATCATTAATAATTTAGTTGGCTACAACATAGAAGGAAAGGAATGAGGACATAGAGGAGAAATAGCACTATAAATCTGGCCTCCACAAGGCCTGGTTGCAGAAGGGCTTAGATAGCAACCTAAAGAGTTTGTACTTAATTCTGTTTATAAGAGGGAGCCAACTGGTGGTTTTTGAGTAAGGACATCTATAACAAGAGCAGAGAGGGAGCTCAGGCATATGTGTTAAGACAAATTAAAGAGGGAAAAGAATGGAAGCAGGAAGGGCAATAGAGTGGTTTTTTTTTTCCCATTAGTTTAGGCCAAGGAATTAAGAGCATGACTTGAGTAATACTTAGAGAATAGATGAGAGAGATACTTCAAAGGAACACCTGTGTTTCCTGGCAAGCCTGGGGCCTGAACTGCCACATATTATTTCAAAGGGACTTCTAAGTCATGATGCTGAAAGAAGAATCATTCCCTACTGAGAGGAAATGGGGTTTGTAATGGAAAGAATTACAGGCTTGGAATCAGGATATCATGGCTCCAAGCCCAGTCCTACTCTGTCCCAGACTGAACCTGCATTCTAAACTTGTAACTTCACAAAGCTACTGAGAGATTAGAATTTATAGAAAGCCTGGTTTTAGTTTCATATAAGAAAGAATTAAAGCTGCCGCTAGAATGAGATTGCCCCATCAATGACAGTATTCAAAGCAAAGACTGAATGATCATTTGTCAGGAATGTTATAAAATTTCCTTTTTAACAGAAATTTTCTGCTCATCTCAAGTTGAAGGCAATGTCCTCCCAACTCCTGTCAGCTCAAGAGGTTCAAAACATAATGCTAATGTATACAAAAAACTACCAATAAATATGCAACACACACACACGGGAAAGAGCTAGAATTTCATCTCTGCTACCATGCAGAGAACTTTAAGTCTTTGAGAACAGATGGTACAAAAAAACACATCACTCTAAGGTCAACTTGGTTATGGGAATGCAGATTGCATTCCACAGGGTCCATCTGCAAACTGTGTCCAGCTTGGTGAGGCCTACCAAAGTCTGTGCTCCAGTGAGCACTCGCAAACTAAATATATATCCATCTTTTGATGGGGCATCAGAGTAGAATCTCAGTAGAATATATCAAGCATTATTTATAAAACAATTTCCAAAGGGTACAAATTGCAGAGCAGCTGTCAAGTTTTATTGGTAGAGGAAATTTCAGCTACCTGCACTGATGAAATAATAGGATTGGTCCCAAAATAATATATATATATATATATATATGTATATATACATATATATATACACATATACATATATATACACATATACATATATATGCATATGTATATATACATATATATGTACATATACATACATACATTAATAAAACAACGTTTTTCTCTAGCACCTAAATCAAGGGATGTGTGAACTTATGTTGTTATTATTTTGACAGAATTTGCTTCCTTCCTCTGTAATTATCTATTTTATTTATACATTTAAAAACCTCATCCTGAGAAATCCATAGATTTCGTTAGATTGACAAAGGAATCCATGACACAAAATCCCATGACACAAAATAGAAAGTATTCCACCAACAGCATTCCAATGAGTCAGAACAATCCCTTTTCAGTTTTCAGGAATCATAAAACCTCCAGGTTGGAGGGGACATTGGTGGTTATTCTACAATATCCCTGAGAAGTGATGATAATTGGTTACATTTATTTAGCCTTCTGTGTGGTTGATTTGCAAATTATTTTCCATACAATAAACTTAAGAGGTAGGTGGTATAAGTATCATCATTTCCATTTACAGATGAGGAAACTGATACCCAAGAAGATTGTGACTTGTTTAATAGCATATTATTAGAAAATGGCAGAACTAAGTCTGGGTCCCAGATCCTGGGTCTTTCCTTTATATAGACTCTTTGAACAGATGAACTTGTAGGAAAGAATGGGATGTGAAGGGTTTGAAATACTGAGAGAAATAATTCTAATCATTAAAATGGGTGAAATTGGACTGACACAATCATTCCTTCAAATCTGACTGAGACTTTATTATTCCATAGGATGGTTCCAATAGAAAACCTAGTATGATTCCTTTAATGGTATAATTTTTGAACCCATAGTGGTACCAGTACAACTGAGAAAGAATCGGGCACTGCTGGCATGCCTACACCATGAAAGAAGTCTGTCTCCAACAGAAGCACCAGAGGAGAGAGCCTTTAAGCAGTGTGTCACCCTGTTTTCTCCAGGAGTGTAACTAATGGAACGCTGATACTCATCCACCTTCTCCCTCCTCCTTGACCACTGCTCTGGTCTCAGTTTCATGACTCCTGCTGAGTCCTTTGGATTTACTGACACCAATGAACTCTTAAGCTTGACCACTGACAGACTCCTATTCCACTTGCTCAGGAATCTAGATTTAAATGATGCCCGTTCTGCATCACCTCCCCAGAGCTTCTCCCTCCTTTACAAAGTCTCATCCTTCTGATATGGATAGTACCAGATAGTCCTTTAACATATGTATGTATATACATATATATATATGTATATATATATACACACATAAATATACATATATATGTATACAAATCGATATATAATATACATACATTTTTCTATACACACATGCATTTATCTATATGCACATACACAGGTACACAAGCATTTTGTACATCTACACATATAATTAATATATATTTAATTCCAGCAAATACTGAAATGCAAATCTTTGGGCCATGATTACCCATCATTCTTCTGGTTGATACTCTCTCAGCAACTTCAATGAGGTTATATTTCAGATTAGGCTGTTTTTCTCTTAATCTTCATAAAACCACATATGCCTAAATAGTTTGGATTAGTATCATTCTGCTTATCTTCTGCCATGAGAAAGGGAGTGAAGCCAGTGAAGCAAGTTTTCTCCAGTCTACCATCTCAGAATCTTAAAAGTGGAAAGGAATGCAAGGGATCCCTATTCAAACTCCCAACCCAATAAAAGAATCAGCTTTATGACAATCCCAACAAATGGGCTACCTAGTCTCTACTTGAATACCTCCAGTAACAAGAAACTTAATACTCCAAGAAGTGACCTATTCTGTTTTTGGACAGCTTTTAATTTGGGGGGAAATTCTTTATGAGTCAAAATCTGCTTTCCTCTAACATCCACCTATTAATCCTGCTGTGATTAAAATTAAATAAAATTTGATTTATTGAAACTTTTAAAGTCTTAAAGATGTTCTTGCATTGCTCAATGCAATCAGTCACTAATTCTAGAGGACCAATTGTGAAACATGTCCCCCTACTCCTGCCTTGACAGAGAGGCAATAGACTGGAGGGGAGGATTGAGACTGGCATGTTTGGATATGGCCTGTGTATATGTGGATTTGTTCTGTTTATCTATACTTACTGACTACACTGGAAATGTGGAATTATTAAGAGACAGTGGAGGCGGGGCGGCTAAGTGGCATAGTAGATAAAGCACCGGCCTTGGAGTCAGGAGTACCTGGGTTCAAATCCAATTACCTAGCTGTGTGGCCTTGGACAAGTCACTTAACCCCATTTGCCTTGCAAAAAAAAAACTAAAAAAAGAGACAGTGGAGGTAAGAGTAACTGTAAGTGATAAAAAAAAATTAAGAGCATCAATGCAGTATTTTTAAAGTATACAGAATGAGAAAGAAGGAAGGAATTTAAGTGTACTAGGCACTGGGTGAAGCACTTTTTAACTATCCTCATAACAACCCTGGGAAGTAGATGTTATTTTTTATCCTCCCTTAACATTGAGGAAATTGAAGCAAACAAAGTGTCCAGGATCACACAACTAATAAGTATCTGAAGTCAAATTTGAACTCAGTTCTTTCTGACAACAGTCCCAGAGATCTATCCACTCCGTCATCTAGCTGAATAGAAGAGAAGAAAATTAAGGGGGGAAAACACATAAACAGGACAGCTTTGGGTTCAATATAATGAATGTATTAGAGATCTTTTTTTCAATGCTACATAATAGAGATTAGTAGTTTTATGTAAAATTTTCATTTTCTGATCTTTGTAGTTGGAAATACTCATATGATCTGGAATCTGTCACATTCAGAATAATAAAAGTTAAAATGTATATAAAACATCAATTAATAAATAAAAAGAAATTATTTGATTGAGTAACTATTTTCTTCTAGATGATAGTCTTTCAGATTTTTCAAGTCAAAGAAAATACTTTATCACCCAAAACTTTTTTTACTCTAAACTACATACCCCTTCTTCTTTCAAAAGATCATCATAAGGGGGCAGCTAGGTAGCACAGTGGATAGAGCACTGGCCCTGGAGTCAGGTGCACCTGAGTTCAAATCTACCCTCAGATACTTAATAATTGCCTAGCTGGGTGACCTTGGGCAAGTCACTTAATCCTATTGCCTGAAATTAAAGGAAAAAAATCATTGTCACAGAAGAGATTTCCTAAGGCAAATATCTGGAAAGGACCTTAACAATTAGATCATATAGAGAAAACCCTTTTCTTTATTACTGAGAAATGTCCAATTGAAAGTTCCTATATTATATTCCTGCTGCTTCTCATTCTGGTCACCTTCCTCTTTGGGCACGCAAAGAAAACTCAAGGGTGCTATCCCATTTGAGAATTTAAGCAAACTACGGACACAGTTACAGTGAGAAAAAAAGAGGATGAAAAGTATAAAATCTTATCTCTCCCAAGACCTGGAGAGTAAATAATAGAATGAGTTTCTGTTAGAAGACAGAAGGCAACTCAAAGATAAGTAAGAAAAATCTAGCCCACTGAGATAAATAGACCTCTTTGTTAATTCCTTGTTGAGGAAGCCAGAAGGCAGGGTCTTCTGTTGATGCAAATAATTAAAGGCTCTTATGATTGAAGTCTTAACAGTCAGAGGACAAATCCAAAGCTACCTTCAAATTCAAAATCATCCAAGCTGACTCTTGTTACTTACTTGTACACAAAGGTGTCCCACTGGCATCCAGGACTGCTGGTTTATTTGCTGATGTATTAAGTGAAGAGGAAATGTGGCTTTGGTTTTCTTGATAAAACTTGTCCAGCAAAATATCAATGTCACCCTCTACCAGATATAGAGAAGAGAAATAGAAGCATGTTCAAAATCTTTTGTGAGTAGACATAATAAAGCTCTATGAGTCCTATATTCAGAGTCAAAACAGCCAGCCATCAAGAACTACTTTATCATACAATGGACAGAACATAGGTCAGCACAAAATAAAATACGTGGGTCAAAATACAATGCCCCAGACATAAGAAAAAGCTTTTTAACAGGTCAAAAATTTCCATTCCATTATATCTTTCTCCATAAAACATCTAGGAAGAATCAAATATATATTTCTGGTTTTTCCTTTTTTGTTTGTTTCCTTCTATCACACAGATTTGTGGAGTTGATAATAAATCCCATTACTTCTTACCTGGACAAAGAGTGCTAAAAAAGGCGCCTAAAGATTCCACTTTTCCAGTCACAAGCTCGAAATTTACTTCTTTCTGATATTCTGCTGGGCTCAAGAGGCTTTCAGAGAGAATCCGGGCCTGATATTTTCCTATAAAATAGTGCAATTCAGTATATTTCCACAGTGCCGGTTCATAATAAGTTTTGTATAAATATTAGCTATCATTATTGTTATTTGGAATACAATTTGCATAAGCCTAAAATGAAGATGCTTAAGGTGACAAAAGTTTTTTTCAACTATCTAATGAAGAATTCTGAATTAATGAGCTGTTTCAAAAAAAATTTTTAAGTTTGGACTAGGTAACCTAAAACCAGGATCCTTAATCTAGGGTGAAGGAACTTATTTTTTTTAATATGCTAATAATTGTATTTCAATATAATTCACAGTCCTACAAATTTTATTTTATGCATTTAAAAATTATTCTGAGAAGAGGTTCATAGATGTCTCTAAACTGCCCCAAACTGCTAAAGGGGTTCACAATACAGGAAAAATAAAAAAGCCCTGTCATAGCTCTGACAATTTTATCTAATGTATTTCTTCCAGTTCTGATGTTTTTCCTGTCAGAAGTTTGTTCTAACTCCAGTAATCTAGGGCTCTATTTATAGTTCTTTGGACCCCTGTATATAGAACTCTCACTTTCTTATATCCTTTCCATCCTCAAAAGGTTTTAACTACATTAGCCCAGTAAAATCTAGTCAAGAATTTTTCAGGGAGGCTAGGTGGCTCATGGGGCAGCTAGGTGGCGCAGTGGATAGAGCACTGGCCCTGGAGTCAGGAGTTCAAATTCAGCCTTAGACACTTAATAATTACCTAGTTGTATGGCCTTGGGAAAGCCAATTAACCCCATTTGCCTTGCAAAAACCGAAAAAGAATTTTTCAAAAGAAAACAACAATTTCTTTTTTATCTTGCTTGGACAATCATGGTTTAGAGCAATTATTAGAAAATACCTACCCTATACCAATATATGTAGAAAGTGCCATGAAAAGGATATTATCAATCCATCTAATTTTATAATATTTTATTTTTCCTCAATTATATGTTAAAGCAATTTTTAAACATTTTTTTTAAAGTTTTGAGTTCCAGATTCTATTTCTTCTCTCCCTTTCTCTTCTACCCCCTCCCATGGGAGAATTGCAAACTGATTCTAATTTTTTAATGGGGGGAATTGGAATCCATACTTGTGAGCTCAAGGGAGTTCTTGATATGGACATTTCTCTCTCTAACTTCCCTATTTCTGTTGAGGACACCAATATGTTTCCACTCTCAAAGTTTCACTCCTCACCCCCCTTCACCCTATAAACTTAATCAGTTGTCTCATCTTGATAACTCTTACCTCTGGAACCATCATTCCCATCTATCCTCTCCTCTCCTTTCATTCACAGGCCATCCTCATCTCTTACCTGGACCACTATCATAGAGGTTTCCTCCATTCTGTCTTCTCTCCAAACAACTCCCTAATTGATAATCCTAAACACAGATCTAACTATGTCCTTCTCCTATTCCAAAAGCTTCAGTGGCTCCCTGTTGCTTCTAGAACAATTCTCAGAATCACCAAAAGTCTTAATTCAGGTATAGCTTAAAATTTCAATAAGATTTTAGACATACCAGTTAAAAATCCATTGTTTTATATTTTAATCTTATTGCTCCAACCTATTTTCTGGATTTCAAATTACTTTTTTCTTCACACATTCTAGATTTTAACAAAGTATCCAACTTGCCATTTCCAAAAACAACTTTCCATGTCCCATTTTTACACAAGGTTTTTCACCAAGCCTGAAATGCTACTCTCACTTCCACCTCTTGGAATTCTTAGCTCTATTCAAGCTTCAATTCTACTTGAATTAATTGTAATTAAATCAAAATTTAATTTTTTGATCCTTCCACAAGTTGCTAGCACTCCCACCTGAAATTGTTTTTTTATTTATTTCTCTGTGAAATAAGGAAGATAAGGGATAATAAGCAAGTTCCTTAAGGGCAGGGATGGTTTCCATTTTTGTTTTTAATCACCTCATCTAGCACACTGTCTAGCACAAAGTAGCCTCTATAAAAATACATTTTGTATTGAATTGAAATTCCCTCCACTCATATAGACCAGTAACCCTTCTATAATTTAGAATTTAAAAAAATTTAAGTGACATGGTCACACAGCAAAGCATATATCAGAGGCCTAGAGAACCCTAGACTTCTTGACCCAAAACTGTCCCTCTAGCCACTATACTCCATTCATTTTCTATTCTATATTACTCTAAAACTAATTCTAATCAAGCAAATTTTTAAAATTACATATTGTAGAGAAGGTAAAAAAAATCAAGTAGGAATTCATCCAAGAGTATCCAATAAAATGAAACAACAGGTCCAGTCCATATATATAGTTTTATCAAAGCTTAACAGTAGAAGTTAGGGGTCATAGGGTGTGAATATTTTTCTAAACTTTACTCTCAGATTACTCCCTATTAAGATTTATCTAAGATCAAAACTCCACCAGCCTTGACTAGTCATCCTGTGAATTGGTAGTATGTAAAGTAATAGATAAGTTCTAGATTTGGAGTTTAAAGACATCCTGATTCTATTCTTTATTACCTTTGTGTCTTTGGGAAAATCTCTTAATTCCTGATTAACAAAAAATGGAGACCAGCTAGCATTGATGTTAAACATTAAAATATAGGTTAGAGACTCAACAGGCAAACAAGAAAAGACATTTTACTTAAACCATATGAGTCTTATCATATGGCTTTATCATCAATAAAATGATATTCTAATTTACCTTTCAATTCTAAAGTCTCTGACTTATTTTTACTTCTGTGACCCTGCCAACCCAAAAAATTCTAGAAGCTTTTCACTAATATATCTCTCTTCATCTTATGTTTTACCATTTAAAAAGATGTTTGAAGAATTCTGCATTCCTACTACTTTGACATGATCAACTCCTGTGCCTATACCAAAGACAGAAAATCAAAGATCAAATATAGGCAAAATAGAGCATTATTTACATGGATAGATAAAAGTAACAACATTAAACTATACATAAATTTAAAATCTATAATGCTCTAGAGAAATACAGAATGTGAATAACACATAGTCCCTGACTTTATTTCATTTTTAATTTAATATTTAATAAGACAAGCAATTCCAAAATGTAGTATATAATAAAAATACTGATTTAGGAAACTTCAAATCTACATACAACTTACTATTCCTTTTAAATATAATAAAGTTATAAGTCAAATTTCTTTTTTCCCTTTTTTTCTTTCTTCCCTACCCCCCTGCATAAGAGATAACTACTATTAGACACAAATAAGTGTCTGTGTCCATAAATGTAAGTCTTATTACATTAATAGGTTGTAACTATCAAGTCAGGGACTATGCTAAACCTATATGTTCTAAATGTTTATAGCACTCCCTGACTTAATGATGTTTATAGTTTATTAAGGTAATAAAACCAAAACACTCAATAAAGAAGATTTTCATGGAGGAGGTGTTTACACTGAGCTTTAAAATATTGGTCAAACTTCAACAGGCAAAAAAGAGAAGGGAAAGCCTTCTAGGAAACAGACTGCAGAGAAAAAAAGGAAGGGGAAAATGAGACTCACCTGTAACTGCAATGCAAGAGTCAATAGATGTATTCCTACATGCACATATAATAACAACATAATTCGTTTTCACAAGTTTCCCTTCGATCAGCAACTTGAACATCTCTGAAAGTCCCTCAGCCAAGGAATAACTACATTCAATGATATGCACACTGTCATTGCAAGAACTTGCAGCCAAGCCAGCCAACCATGGAAGTTGGGCTGATGTTACAGGGGCAATGTGACTAGGAACTTGAGGGAAGGGCTGTGGCGTTGCTTGTTGATACTGGCGGATCTCTGTCAAGTGGGACTCCCTCCAGGAACGCATAAATATCTGCTCCAGATCTTCAATCAGAGGAACCTGGTCTGAAGCTAAAAAATAAAAAGTTTGGTTTTTTTTTAAAAGGCTGACTTGTAATTTATTACAAGTGTTTATTTTGAAGAGAATAAAAATGCATATCTGCTTTCCTGACATGATTGATCCACTGAAGACTAAAAGTACCAAAATAAAGAAAAGTGAATACTTTGTTTTAAATAATGAGTTTTATTTTGGTGGAAAATGTCCACCAAATAATTTTTCATATATTGAATAGATATATAAATTACAAAAATTCATATTAGGAGTTTATACTTAAACTTTAAAGTTTAAAAAATGCACAGATATTTTGTAAGAACAAAGACTAATTTTATAAAGCAAATACTAAGTCTTGAAGACTTAGAGAAAGGGATCTAAGAAGTCATTTAGCCAAATCTTCTTGTTTGACAGATGAGAAAACTGAATCCCAGAGAGGTTAAGTGACTTGTTAATCACTTATATAGTTAGTAACCACCCTGGTAGTTAGCAGCAGACTCAGTTGTCACACCCAGACTTTCTGGATTCAAATCTAGTGTTCTTTTCTTAACACCATGCTAAATTATACATAAATGTTTTCTTACAAAGATCAGCTAGATGGTACAGTGTATAGAATCCAGGAAGTTCAATCATTTTTCAATAGGAGTCCTACTATTGGGGGGGGGGGGGTTCTTGCAACACAACAGTGATTTTCTATCTCCTTATCCAAGTTCAAATCCTTCCTCAGACATTTACTAACTGTGACTCTGAGCAAGTCCTTTAATCTCTGTCTGTCTCAGTTTCCTTTCCTTATCTATAAAAATAGTGATAATAACAGCATCAATTTCCCAGGGTTGTTTTGAGGATAAAGTGACTAATATCTGTAAAGCACTTAATATACAAGTACTAGCTATTATCACTCTACAAGTATCAGGTATCTACTCTAAGCAAGTGATAACTACAGAAGAAATCTAAATACTGAGCTTAGCAAATATCTATATCATATAGAAGTAAGGGGAAAAAACTCACCAGATGAGCAAGTACTCAGGTTTTAGCTGGGATCTACCCAGAACCCGGGAAGACAAGCTACATGAGTAAAGAAAATATCTCCTCCTCCATTTCTCCAGTGTTAAAGGAACAGATCATTGAAATTAGGGACAGATATTTAATGAGTGTACCTAAACCATCCAGAGAATTGTTGATTAGATTTTCATCACAATGATGTCCAAATTTTCTCCCTCAGAAAGCATCATTCTTTTTCTCCCCTATCACTTTCAGACTGGTCTTTTGGAATCCTAGCTAGTTGGGTGTCTTAGTCACTTGAAAAAAATGTAGAATGCAAGACCTTGAAGCTACATGAACAGAAAGCCTGGGAGAAGACCATGTATTACAATTCTATTAAGAAGATGCTTTCAATATATCACACAAGGAGCAGTTAGGTGGCGCAGTGGATAGAGCACTGGCCCTGGAGTCAGGAGGACCTCAGACACTTAATAATTACCTAGCTATGTGACTTTGGGCAAGTCACTTTAACCCCATTCCCTTGCAAAAAAAAAAAATACATTGTACAAACATCTAGAATAATCTTTAATCAAACTGAAAATAAATTCAGACAACATCATCTTTAAATGAGGAAAAAAGGAGTATTCAAACACTTGAACTAAATGCAAAGTTAAATCAGTTTTACTTAATTCTATATCATTTAATTTTACTCATTGCTATATTTTTCCATATTCTATAGCAAAAAAATAGGTGTAATGACTTCATAATGTCCTAAAACCTTTTATTTTTTAGGTTTTTGCAAGGCAAATGGGGTTAAGTGGCTTGCCCAAGGCCACTCAGCTAGGTAATTAAGTGTCTGAGGTCGGATTTGAATGAATTCAAGTATTCTAACTCTAGGACAGGTGCTCTATCCACTGCACCACCTAGCTGCCCCCTAAAAACTTTTATAAATACTTTTAAAATATATATTTCTCACATCAAACTATCATCATTAATTTGCAACAATCCCATTATATCACATGATTATTTATCATTATCATGCTTAGAGTAAGCCCATCCAAGCCTAAAAAAAAAAAAGGATACTCACCAAGCTGAACAAGATAATAAACTGTCAGTAAAAGCTGCATTTCCTCTGATATGGGCTGTATTGTGGAGGCACCATATTGTTCATAAGCTCGAGATATGGACTGAGAATTCTGGTAGCAAGTATACAAAAGGGAGCTTACTATGACATCGCTAAGGTTGCCACAAAGGTAAGGGAAGTTTCCATGACCTAGAAAAGAAGCATGATCATTGATCATACATTGTACAAAATCTTTTTTCACATACACCCTTATATAAAATACCCCTGATTTCTAAGAGTTGAAAGTTGAAAGCATTTAAAAGAAGTCGATATCAAATTCCACTTTCTTCCTGAAGTCACAATTCAAAAGAAGTTAATTTTCTCTTCTCCAAATCTCTGCAGGACTTGGGAATCATAGGATGTCCAAAGTAGAAAGGGACTTTGGTTTACTTCAAGAGTCACCTGAAATCCATCATCTGCAAAAAACCTTTCCTGATCCCTTTCAAAACACTGCCTAGAAAATAGTAGGCAAAATTTTGTCAGTATTTATTTTCCCTCCATTAAAGATCTTCAATTTCTCCTAAATGTATTTTACTCAGATATAATCATTTGCATGTTGTCCCCCCCCCATAAGACAGTGAGCTTCTTAAGAGCAGGAACTGACTTTTGACTCCCTAAGAGTTTAATGCTTCTATGACAATTTGACCCTACAGATAATATAATCTCACCCTAATCTGTGCCTATTTTATAGGAAACATACTGAGAGAGGTAAAGTAACTAGTTCAAGATCACATAGCAATTGTCTAGATCAGTCATTTGTAATTATAAACATATACAACCCTATAACATCTAATGTGTTCAGTATCTAATTTTTCATACATATATATATATATATATATATATATATATATATATATATATATGATTAAGTTTTATCCTGAAAGCTAGATTAAAAATCGCCAAAGGAACATTTCTGCAGCTCAACTTTTATTTAGCATCATTGCATTTAACATAGGGTGTGATGCAAAATTTAAATAACACTTCTATTGTCTAAACTGATTGCCTAGCTTTTCCAGAATAGGAATTTATCGATCTGGGTCTCCTTGGTTCTTATTCATCTTCATCAGATCAAAAAAAAATTTATTACCTCCCCTGAGATTCAGGTTCTTCATCCCTGCCTGACTAATTGTGTACACAAAGAGGACTGACTCTCTCCTGGATCATGTCTTGAAGTCTGGGCATGGAGCAAAGGGACTACCAAATAAAGAAGATTACTAACACCAAGATTGACTGTCTGATTCAGGTTGACAATCTTGGTCCTGAATTCTATTTCATCCTTCTACTCTGATGAATTCCAACCTGGTTTTTCAACCTGGGCTAAATTAATTCTAAGCCTTTGTCTTTCACTTCTAAGAAAGAAGGTGTGATAAATTATCAAAGAAAAGAGAGACTCCCTTAGGGCAAGAATTGGATAATTTTTCACTTCAATTATTTTCTATGTTCTTCTTAAAATGAATATAATCTCAGAGGAATCTTAGAATACTGCTAAACAGGGTCAGATGACTCCACAGGCTAAAATTAAACAGTTTCCATTAATGCCTTCTGGAATTGAGGAAAAAGAGATTTGTTTTCCCTGGTAAGGAATTCTTTGGGTAACAAACCAAAATCAGTAATACCAGGCTCCCAGAAGTTATCTATTTCCATCATCTGACCCCCTCCCAAGTCAGAAATCTCCTCTAGAGAAATAACTGATAACATCCAAGTTAATTCTGGCTACCAAGAGCTTAGCACTAAAGGAACTATATGCCTATTGGCAAAAAAGTAACTCCTGAGGAATATCTTTTCAGGATGGAAATAAGTGATAGTATTGAGGATAAAACTTGCCTTAGAGTACTAATTGATCAGTAAGCTTTTATTATATACATAATATGTTCCAAGTACTAGGTTTAGAATTTATTAGCTGAAATGTTCCTCTGCCTCCCCAAATTTTCTCCTCTTCCCTAGGGAATCATCTACTATGTCCTATAGATAATACCTTGGACTCCCAACATCATAACATCCAATGTTTCTCATGTGCTTTACCTATTTAACTTTTTAATATAGGTTAAAGTGATAAGAAAAGCAGTTTGTATCATAGAATTAGAGAAGAAAAGTATGGAATATTGAGGCTGGAAAGGTAGGGTAGAAAGGTAGTAGAAGAGTTTATACTTGGTCATAAAAGGAATAAGGAGTAATTTTTATTGAATTTATTGAATAGGAGAATGACATGTTCAGACCCATGCTCCAGGAATAGTATATACTGTTCCCTATACTAATATTCTATCATTTTTTTTGTCTTTGTACTTGATGCCTCCTGCCTGTACTACATGAAGTTCTCACCTCAACCTCCAACATCTCCCCTTCCTTTCAAGATTTGGAAATTTTTCCTAATTCCCCCAAGTGGTTACTATATGGAGAATGACTTGAAAAGTGGCAAGACTGGATGCAGGGAGACCAACAACACAACTTTTGGAACAGTCTAAGAGACATGGAAGTGAGCATGTTAACAGAGAGAAGGGATTAAGTATGAGAGGTGTCCTAGGGTAGAAAAAGCAAAGTTTGACAACTGTGTTTGTGTGTTGGATTAGAAATAGTACAGTGGTGCTATCATTTCCTGTTTTGGACTTTATCCTTCTACTAATGCTTTTCATACATTCTGAGATATCATTAATTTTCTTCAGAATCATATCATACTGTTCTTCAATATTGTTGATTCATACTTACCTTGTAGTGAACTACAGTTCTGACATTCTATTGTTTTGTAACTGTAAGAACACATTCATTTCTCTTTAAACCAGTTCCCCAAGTGAGTCTGCTGATGTATTTACCTTTAAATATAACAGGCTTAGCCTTGCATATTTTCAGTAAGTTATCAGGAACAGAAACAGGTTCTCCAGCAGCTACCACAGGAGATGAGATTGTAGCTGGTCCCACCAAACCTGCCTGGGGCAGACAGGACACTGCTGCACTGTCTAGGAATGCAGTCACCAAAATGAAAGGATTAAACACACTCAAAAACAAAAGATAAGAACACCAACACACATATCAAACCTTGACTCTTTTAGCCATCTGAAATCAGTCTCTTATTAATTTAGTGAGTCAGACATAGATAACATAAGCTAGATACAGATATATACACAAAAGTCAACTTTTGTTTAGTCTCTTGGCATAAGGGTTTAAAAAACAAAACAAAAACACTTTCAGTGTTTAAAAAGGGTTTTTCCTTAACAGGGGAGGTTAAAAGAACAAGCATTAGTATGCTCATTTTCTAAATCACAGGATAATAAATAAATATTTTTAAAACTGAAGTTGAGATAGTTAAAGTGATTTTCCCACAGTGTTACAGTCAGAACTCAAACCTTCATCTCCTGACTCTCAGACTAATATTCTACCTAAATTATCATCATCTGGTGATGAGGATGGTATCAAAACCTGTGATTTCATGAATGAAGTTTGGATAGTGGGGAGGCAATCAGGGTTAAGTGATTTGCCCAGGTCTGAGCTAAAAGTGTCTGAGAACAATTTTGAACTCAGGTCCTCCTGACTCCAGGGTTAGTGTTCTATCCACTGCATTAACAACTGCACTAATTTCATGAATATGGAGAACTCCCAATGTGTAAACTCCCTCCATAAATGCAAAATAGAAATTTGTGTAGCTTACAATCACTTTTAATTCCAATTAACTTATATGTATTTTAATATGGGATTAATATAATTAATGAATCAATGTGTAATTATATAAAACATACTTATTCTGTAGTCTTTTTGCCTGCAGGGAGATCAAAATTTTGCATAAATTAAGAATTTATAAATTATTCATAAACTAATAATTATAATCTATAAATCCATAATTCATCGATTATATAACAATCACATTATATGTGATTATATTATTATATAACAATTATAATTTATGAATTATTTAAATAATTTTACAGAAATTTTTTTAATATTAAGTGACTCGTTTCCCATGAGCAAACCTATTATTAAAAATATGAGGTCTGATGAAAATTCCATTTAGGGAATGTACCTGTTTGACCCAATCTAGTAAAATACTACATAGAGTTCTCTTCCTTCCCTCCCTTCATCCAGCCCAAAGCCACTGTTGTAAAATCACCCTGCTGTTACCAGTTTTCATTCTGTGTGCACTTGTCTGTATATAACAAGGATCAATAATTGATGGAGATTCTGGGGACCACCCTTTGTGACGTTTCTTGGGAGGGCCCGAGTTGGTTAAAGTGCCTAAAAGACATTTAGATTTAACAACATTAGTACCTGAAACAAGTCAATCAAATTTTTTTTCAGCATTTCCATGACTTTTTTTTTATTTTTTGTTTGTTTTGTCTTATTTAGTATTATTTTCCTGCTAGCTGACCTTGAACAAGCAATCAAACATTTGGAACTGCTAGCATTACAAACTGCTCTGATGGAAGGCTCAGGAGATGTTTGGCTTCACATAAATGACTTTAATTTGAATCTTAAGATCTGATATATTTTCATATCACAAGAAATGCCATGATTTTTTAAATCTCCTTCCCACATGTTTTTAAAACTATCCCATTCATTTTATAAATGTGTCTAGAGACTTTGATGTTTTGAACTTTTCCTAGAGACAGATGGAACTAGCTCATAAATTTATACTCAACCAGTTTTCACCACAGGGTGGCAGTACCTCTTCACTGGTGTTTCCCATCAGATAATGCTTCCAAGAGGAAATCCATAAGAGATGGAATCTCTGATTCCTCAATGTTCATTCCTCAAACAGTAGGTTGCCAGTGCCATAGAATTCATCATAGAGCAATCATACAACTGATGATTATTTTCTCCATATTTAACTAAGTGGGTCCTCAAAGAAATAATCAGTAGCCAGATCTTACCAACTTCATATAATCTGCCAGAGTTTTTACTCCACTGTTACAGCCTTCACCAACTAGAATCACCTCCATGTCCCAATGAGATTTGTAGGACATTTGTAAAGGAGAGAAACTAATGAATTGTTCAAAGCATCAGGAGCAAGTTAGCCAGTATATACTTTGTATACATAATAGGTAGCATAACCCTTGACACAACTGCTAGCATTATCCTCATTTTACAATTAAGGAAAATGAGCTTGAGAGATTTCATGGCTTGCTTAGGGTCATACAGGTAAGGAAGCATCTGCGACAGGATTTGAACTTAGTTCTTCCTAACTCCAAATCTAGCCCTCTAACTCAAATTCTCAAAATTGGAAGTCATCTCAAACAACATCCAGGGTCCTACTCCTCTGTAAACATATCTAAACAAGCAATCATCCAGCTTTTACTTTATGAATACTAGTGATAGAGAACTCATTATTTCCTGAGGCAGATCATCTCATTTGGGGACAGCTCTCATTGATCAGGCCAAAGTAAAATGGGATCATCTCTTCCTTAATCCTATGTACCCTAAGATTCTGCTGATGTAGCCTAGGTTCTCATTAACTTTTCCGGATGCTACATCATACTATTAATTCACACTGCATTTACAGTCATTCAGTAGCAATCTAGCTACTCCTCCATCTTGCACATATGAAGGTTAGTATTTTTTAACCCACTCCTTTAAAATTTCATTTTATTAGATATATTCTGACATTCAAGCCTATCAAGAAATTGCTGGCTCCTCAGTCTCCAGAAAGGGGAAATTATGGAACTTTTCATCAGTCAAGATGTAGAAGAAAGATTACATTAGCTAAGAGTGCCTTGATAACCTTGGTCTCAATCCAACTGACAGAATTGTAAAATCCATGGCAAAGAGGGTGAAGTAAAGCTGGAAGAAGAACTGTATTTATTTTTTTCCTTTCAATAAGATCATATTTTAAAAGGCAGCATCCTGTTAGACAGGGGCTGCATCATATCACAAACACAATGATAATAAAATCAAACAGGTATATTTTCTCATTTAATCCCCATCACATGCTATGTGAAGCAGGTACATACATAAATGCACACACACATACACACACACACACACACACACACACCCCTGCAATTTCATCAATGGGAGAAAGCTTCTTCCACAGAGGGAGACTGTAAACTCAGCTCAGCTGAGCTTATGATCTTCCAGAGTTGTCTAATCATTAAAAGTTTAAATGACTTGATCCTAGGTCATACAGCTACTATGTTTTAGCAGGAAGACTTGAGACCAGGTATTCCTGACTGAGAAGGGTCCTTTAACTATACTGCTCAAAGGAAACTGAGGCACAGATTGAGGAAGCAACTTCACTAAATTCATTTTGGCCACAATGAATAAAGCACCCAATTCAAATCCCAGCTTTGATGTTTACTACTTGAATGGCCTTCATCTCCCTGAGGCTCTATTTCCCCAACTGTAAAATGAGGTGTTTGAATTCAATTTTCTCTGAGGATTTATCCAACTCAAGATCTATGATCCAATACCTCCCAATGTAGTGCTCTGAAAGCCGTATCATTCTGCCTTTGCCCCATAATATATCACCCTCAGTAAATACCTGTAGATTTGCTGTAATTTAAAACAGAAAATCTTTTTAAAAAGAAACATTTATCAGTTCCACCAATATTGGCTCTCAAGATCAGATTCTACTCCAAAAGAACATGAGGCAATAAATGACCTGTTATGTGGGTAGATAGAGAAATGTGAAGCTACCTAATACCGAGGGTCTTGTTGGGACTGACAAATTGTTTTTGACTAACTGTTGATGCTTGGGTGAATCTTTCCCATTGAAAACAGCTGGACTCATTGTTGACATCTGAAGAGGATGATCAGATGTAGTGCCTGAAACCAAAAAGAGAGAGAAGCCCACTATATTGGATCTATAGCTATTTTTCCACTTTACTGTTTAAATTGTTCATTGCTCAAACCCTTGAGGTTAGAGTGCAGAAACTAATATTTCAGCTCTTCTGAGAGGATATGTATAAATTTCCATACATATTCCAACAGGTACAAACTGAGTCGACCTACAAGTCTGAAGGTCTTTCGAAACCACTATGGGGAACTTGCACTCCACAATTCCAGGTCGATTCCCTACTGTCTATTAAGAATACAGATGAGAACCAATTTAGGACTTGCAAGGGACTGCTAATAGTTGCATCTATCTTGATCTACTCTTATCACACCCCTACACAGAGAAAGGATCGAGGCACTAACTACCTAGATGATTTGAGTTTATTCAGATTCATTGAACTATCCAAGAGATTTGAAGTTTGTACAATTTAACTTGAGAAGTGCTTAACTTGAGAACAAGGACTTACTCTGAGTCACCCTCTAGTCAAATGAAGTCCTAATTCAACTCTAAGGACTTGTGATACCAATTGAAGTTCATACTAAAATGTAATGGCTCACAAAGTGCCCCAAGATGCTTTCAAATATAGCAACTATCCCAGTGAGAGAATGGTAGGGAGTATAGTGTCCCCCAAACACCCTCAGCAAAATTAGCCTAGGAGATTTGGTTTGTCACTCAGCTACAAAAGATATCACACACCACCCTCTAGGTATTTGACAGTCATTTGATGTTGCTCATTTACTGGGGATACCCCCATTATAATCTTTTCAACAGATAAGAAAGGAATGTCTAAAGATCATAAAAGAATATAAGCCTGTAAGCTTTCCTGCCAATTGCATTGTTTATGATAATTCTCCATCCGAACAGGTTGGAAATCACAAATACCATCAGCATGATTCTTAACATCTCTAATGAAGAAAGTGAGTAACTTTTTATTTCTTGTGGTGTTTGTGTTTATCTTTTCCCTTTCCTCAACTTGGTCACAAGGGGGAGAAGTTGGCTCAGACCTTCTGAGAAGGAAGGGAGACAGTCAACTTTCTGTTAGTTTTCTTACAGTAACTCATGGCAGGAAAAAATAAACAAGTCAAAAATATTTCCTTTTACTATATTCCCAATAGCAGGTGAATATCCTAGAGCAAGGAATTAATACCCTGGTATCTGTGAATTTGTTTCTTTTTAATGTTTTGACAGTTATTTTCACTATATTTGTTTCCTTTATGATCCTATGTATTTTTCCACACTTTAAAATTATTACACTGAGAAGAGATCCTTAGTTTTTACCAAATTACCAAAGAGGATAATAAAAGTAGTAGTAGTAATAATAGCTAGCATTCATACAGCATTTTAAAGTTTGCAAAGTGCTTTACAATTTACCTCATTTAAACCTCACAGCAACCCTGGATAGTACATATTATTATTTTTTTTCCATTTTCCCATTTTTTTCCATTTTCCATTTTAAAGATGAGGAAACTGAGGCAAAGGAATATTTAAATGACTTGCCCAAAGTAAATACCTTCATTTATTGCAGAAAATAGTTAACAATCTCTATCCTACAGGTTCAGGGCTGAAAACAGAAAGGAATTCTGGACAAATATGTGTATACCTTTTCCCCTACCCCAACCCAAACAGAATTTATGGTTTGCTCCAATTCTAGTTGGCATGCTAGCTCTATGTCTGAAGCTCAAATCCACTATATTCCATAGGTTTTTTCCAGCAGTTAGTCCTATCCTCTTCCTAAACTTCATGAAAATATATAAATATATATATAATATATATAAATATAAAAATATATAAAATTAATAAAGTGGTTTCACATGACCTTCAGACTTGTAGGTCGACTCAGTTTGTACCTGTTAGAATATGTATGGAAATTTATACATATACAATTTTTGGAGAAAAACTTAAATTTTATAAATTTTATAAAATTTAAATAAAATAAAATAAGTAAAAATCATATAGGATCAAAACTTGAAAGCTAGAAGAAACTTCAAAAGCTTTCTAGTCTAATTCTAGTTCAATTATTTTACAGATAAGGAAACTAAGTCCCAAAAAGGATAAATGATGCCCTCAAGTCACTTAGAAAACCTGAAGTCATTCAGATATTAAATAGTAGACTGTGAATTTGAATTTAAATTAGTATTCTTATGGCCTAGATTATACTGCCTTTCTCCCCTTCTTAGAATCAAAAGATTCTAATTTTTTTCCTACCTAGTTGTTATTGAAATGAAGACTGGCAATGTATCTAGAATCAAAATTCTATGCTATATAAATCAGATTATTGCTTTTCAATTAATATTCTTTCAGAGAAGAAAAATACAAGTAACTTCATCCTGTAAGCAATAATGCATGTATAGAAATGATTTAACAACTCTAAATGATTCTCTACAATCATTTACCTGTCAGTTGAGTTCCCATAGGAACATTTGGATTTGCTACTAGAACTGGCTCACTTGTGAAGGCAGCTGGAGGGGCTGAACTCTCTGGAGCCTGGAACAGTGAACTGGAACAAGTGCTTGAGGACAACTGCCGGCTCCGGAGCTCAACTGAAAAAAAGTTAGCATGAAAGCAAAAATGACATTATCCTTTGGGGGAGGTGAAAGTTTGCCTGGTCGTCTGTCAGTCACATCAGATTAAACAATGAATGTTATTAACTAGAGAAAATGGCAGTATGATATTGGTCCCACTGGCAAGTACCACGGTAAGGGGAGAAAAGTGGGAAATGGAGACAGAAGAGTGCATACCTTATCACAGTCATGTCTTTACTCACTTAATTTACTATGTATGGACTACTTTCCATCTCCAACACTTCACCTACTAGATTCCCACCCACTATTTACAGACCAACTTCATTACCACCCCTTGCACAAAGCTCTCACCAATAACCAGCAAAAAAAAAAAAAATCTTAGCCCTTAAACTCCACTGTTTGTTTTTAAATTCCCTAATGAAAGTAAAGGCCATACTGTCACTATGATAAGGGAACTAGACATTTGGAAGAAAGGGACAGAGGATCATAGGAAATTATTCTTCAGTTCCTGCCTTAAGACAGCCATCAATGGCAAAAGGGTCTACTTGAGTAAACAATCTGAGAGTACGGCCTTTATAGTGGCTTTAAATTTGGTAAGTGCCTACTACCTGCCAAGCACTATTCTAATCACTGGGAATTTTTTTTTAAAGGCAAAAACATTGTTGACAGGATACAATGAAATAATAGTTTACACACAGTATCTGGTGTGTATGCAGTAGACACTTAATAACTGTTTATTTTCTCTCCCAAAGTAAAAAAGAGAAATCTGCAGTTGGCTGTGGTTTAAAATCCTGTTCTCTACTCTCCAGGTGATTTTCAAGCAAATTTTCATTTATAAATTGAAAAAATTAAGTGAGATGATCTCTAACATCACTTCTACTCTAATTTTAAAGCTGGGTTAAATTCTTCTATTGCAAAGTGGTCATCTCTAATAAGAAACAATTATCACCAAATTGTTCTAGTATCTCAAAATTTAAACACACTATAAAGGCCATCCTCTGGACCTCGGGGCTCTTTGTTTACTTAAGTAGACCCTTTTGCCATTAACTCAGACCCCCCTCAAAGTTAGTGAAAGGCAAAATCCTGCCAAGCCAACTGGGCTAACTAACCGGAGCCCCTCCAGCAGATTAAAGGGCCTTTCATGAGAGTCCCGTGAGCATTCCGAACCAGATAATACTTTAAGTGTTTCTGTTTCTTCGGCTGGGTGGTCAATTTAAGATTGATGTGATTGGAAAATTCAGTGAAGTAACAGAATCCTTTCTTTCCACAGCCAACACAATTCCCAGAGAAACCTAGAAAAAAAATAACATGAAAAGCCATGAATTTGGTTGTCCAACTGTAAAGATTTTTTTTTCTTTCAAAGTACTTTGAATAGATGAAATAATTTATTGAATCTCTAAAAAGCCCCTTTAGCCCATCATATCATTGATTGGAAGTCATGAAAATCCATTTTTGGTGCTTTTTCCCAAAATGCTTTCAGATCTATAATCAACTCAAACATTTATCAAACATCTACTCTGTACTGCATGATTTAAGTTCATTGTTTCTCAAAAGAACACTTGAAAAAAAGGAAGAAAAAGTATTCTACCCACATACTTTTATAAGTTATGGGTATACCATAGCTATCAATGATAGTGGAAAGAAGACTAGTCTAGACTTAAAGAAAAAAATGACTTTTTTTAAAGAGAGTAAAGAAAGAATCCATATGTATAAAAAATAATTTATAGGGGGCGGCTAGGTTGCACAATGGCTAGAGCACTGGCCCTGGAGTCAGGAGTACCTGAGTTCAAATCTGGCCTCAGACACTTAATAATTACCTGTGTGGCCTTGGGC
This sequence comes from Macrotis lagotis, assembly GCF_037893015.1. Lineage (NCBI taxonomy): Eukaryota > Metazoa > Chordata > Mammalia > Peramelemorphia > Peramelidae > Macrotis > Macrotis lagotis. The sequence goes on from NC_133658.1 coordinate 132,621,748, forward strand.
AAGCCACTTAAACCCATTTGCCTTCAAAAAAAACTAAAAAAAATAATAATAGTAATTTATATCTTCACAGTCTGTACCTGAAAACTAATGGAGTGCCCATCAGTTGTGGAATGGATGAGCAAATTATGACCATGTGTGTGTGTGTGTGTGTGTGTACATATATGCAGGGCAAATTCAAATAATACAACCAATTCACAGGAATAATTATTCACCCAAATTAGGACCAAATTGCAAATTAAATATTATTGTATCATAAGAGACAAAAATATATTTTCAGAGAAACCTGTAAAGAGTTTTATGAACTGATATAGAATCTAGTAATCAGAACCAGAACAATTTATAAACCACAATATAACAAAATTTGAAAGATTTAGCAATTCTGATTTATTCAATGGCCAGCTGTGAATATCATGCTAGCCACTTCCTGAGAGAGAGGTGATGAATTCAATGAGGCATGGTCAATATGGGAGTTTGTTTTGCTTGGCCATGCAAATATTTTTGGAAAGTTTTTTTTCCCTCAGATAGAGTAAGAGATCTAAGGAAAGAATAAGAATAATTGAAGCAAATAAAAGTTCAGAAAGTGAGAGAATAAAAGAAATATAAATGCAATAAAGAAGAAAACAGAACTATGTTTGAATCCTAAATTTGCTACTTACAATGAAGGTGACCTAGGCCAAGTCCTTTCATCTTCCAGGACCTCAGTTAACTCATTTATAAAATGGGATAATTAAACTAAGATCTTTTAAGTTCTAAATCCCATTAACTAATTTTGGTAAAGGGATTGGAAGAAAGCACATCTACTGATTAAAACAGAAAAGAAGATGTTTGATTTTAGTAAAGGAGGTAGGAAAGAGGCAAACTTGGCATATAAAAATGAAATTTTTGCTGTTCTAATTTTCAAAAATAATTTGTAAGTTAGAATTGAGGAAGAAAGAAAGAATCCAAGTTAGGTGCCTTTATCCCATTCAAATCACTATATTATTTAAATTAATAATCTGCCATGGCCATATTTCCATTTCCTATTTGTACTGGACAGATACAGTCTCCAAATTCCAAATTGACCTTATGGAACTTCAGGAATTAAAAAAACAAATTGGGTTTTTTTTGGCAGAAAACAAAAAAGGGAAGATTTCACTATATATATATATATATATATATATATATATATATATATATATATATATATACTCTTGAAAGAGACAAAGAGAAAAATATAATAAAATGAAATAAGTAGATGGCATGCCCCTCTAAGAAGAGCAATCTAGATCAGAGGTTCTTAACCTGGCATCAGTAACCTAGAATTTTAAAATATATTTTCTTAATTATATTTTGATAAAATTTTATGTTATGAATTTATTTTTTTCTAAGAAGGGGGCAATAGGTTCACTAGATTGCCAAAGGAGTCAATGACATAGAAAAAAACCCCTAGACTAGACAATAGCTCAGATCCCAGTTTAGGACTCATGTCCTCAGTTCAATACCAGCTCCAAAATTCCGTAGTCTAAATTTTATGCTAGCCTCAGTAGCCTTTGATCTATTCTCAAAAACATTCCAAGTCCAGATTTTTTTTCATTTGGCTTTTTGGTCTACTCAATTTCCTTGTTTAAATTCACTGTGCCTAAACAAGACCTTCCTCAAAAACTTGCTTCATCTGTGGTCTGTCCAGTTTTTATGGGCAGAAGGTCCTTTGAGTCAAAGAGACAGTGGAAATAAAGGACACAGAAAGTAAACTGTTTTTATCACATTCTTTGCAGGAAAAGTTTGTAAAGGTCATTATGACTTGAGAAAGAAGAACAATATGGCTATCTACATAAGCTCTACTTTTAAACTGGTCTCAGAAGTCTAGTTGATGTTTATAAAAAAAATAACCAGTTGCACTCAAAAAAGACATTTCCATTCTTCATGAGAAAGATGAAGAAATAAAAATGTTACCATTATTAAACGTTACTGAAAGCCTGGATGCATCTCCCTTAAGTAATGCTTAAATTTTCCTGATACCATGTCTTTAAAATTTACTAAAGATACTACTTAATTAAAAAATATTGACATTTTCATAGGATAATGATGTCCAGGATAAGTGGAACTTTCAGGATCCTACTTCCTCTGCACTAATATTCAGCTATCAGAAAGAAAATCAAATTGATCTGTTTATAGGAAATCTTAATGGAATGCAAAGAACAAGTATTCTTTTTTATTCCAAAATACTCTATTATTTCAAGAATTCAGATGATGGTATCTTGGAAGCCTCCTCAAGAATTGGTTGAATTTGAATCTGACCCCAAGTTTGCAAAAGATTCAAGACTATGACCAAGAACAGCCAGGTCAAGGGTGCTACCAATCACTTACATAGGCTACAGCTGAAAACCAAAGCACTTGACTTAGCGTCTGGAAGGTACAAGTTCAAATCCAGCTTTAGACAACTTACCAGTATTATGACTCTGAGCAAATTATTTCACCTCTCTCAGCTTAAGTTTTCTTATCTGAAAATAGGCATCAAAACAGCACCAGTCTCACAGTGTTGATGTGAGGATCATAGCAAATAAGATGTGAGTCCCTTTGCAAATCTTCAAGCACTCTATGATTTATTGTTATCATACAAATATATTTAATATTATTTTCAATAATAATAATGATAGAAGCTCAACATTTAAATAGTACTTTATTCTTTACAAAACAGCTACCACAAAATCACCAAAGGAAGAAAGAAGCTCTAATATTGTGATAATAGCACTTTTAAGTTTACCAAGCAAGCACTTATGAGATAAGATGTACAAGTATCAAAAGTTCCATTTTACAAATGAAGAACCTGAATCTTTGGAAAAGTAAACGACTTGCACAGCAAGCATCAGGTCTCAGATGAAAGCCTGGTCTTCAGACTCAAAGTCTAAGTGGTTTCTACTACATTATTCCACTGCAGTATGATAGAATGAACATCTATTTATTCAATACTGTCTAAATTGAATATTTCATAAGAATAGTATTATGTCATCTGTGACAATAAGTAGGAAGCCTCTTCCAGAGCAGGTTGAATTTGAATCTGACCCTAAGTGTTTAAAAAGATTCAAGAATATGACACAGAACAGCAAGGCCAAGGGCGCTACCAATCATTTACATGGGCTGTAGCTGAAAGCCACATCTGCCATCAAACAGCCAACCCACCACCTATTTCTGTCCTTGAAGAAGGTGGGGCTGTCAGGGTAAAATTCTCTTAAAAGAGTTCACCATCCAATATGGGAGCCATAAAACAACAATGGGGGAGGGGAAATGCCGACCATTAAGGAGCTCTCTTTGTAGATCAGAAGTTGATAGTGGAAACCCACCACAGGAGGGAAACTACTTGTCTCCTCTGCACTGTAAATATTTAGGGAGGGATTAGGAAGAGGCCAATGAACAATCAATCTTCTCCTATAAGGGCTTTTTCACCAGGAAAAGCTGTCCTTTTGGAGAAAGGAACACTGAATAGATTGGAAACAGGAGGCAAAGCTGCTAACCCCACCAGTTTGTTTATAAATCTGCCATGGAGTTTGATTAAAAATCTGCCAAATAATTATAACCATGCAGTCTTAAATACCAAGTTTAAAAATGGATTCACTCTAGCTTCTTAAATAAATTCTAAGCAAACAGAATTCCTGGTGTTCAGAAATAATAAGCACAATACTAATGCTCAAAATATCCCCAGAGAGTGGACTGGCTCAGAGAGGTGAAGGACTTGGGTTTAAACCCTACCTCTGATCTTTACTTACTTGTATCATCCGGAACAACTCAACCTTCCAGTTTCCACATGAAGAATGAATGAGTTAAATTAGTTGGCTTCTAAGGTCCTTTCATATACTAGTTCTATAAATGACTTGAAAAAATTAAATGTAATTCTTTTTTATAAACATGCCTTTTATACTTACTGTGTGCAAAGCACTGTTGTGGTCTCTAAAGATGTTTAGCTAAGATATAATCTCTGACTCATGAAATTTATAATGATGACAGCATTTATCGGCTTTGCCTTAAACCTCAATACTTTCCACTCATTATTTCATTTAAGTTCACAACACTGCCAAGAAATAGGTACTATAGGGACTATCTTCATTTTGCAGATGAGTTCCTTGAGTGGGATTTGGTCAAAAAAATCTTCCTAATTTGGGGGCAGCTAAATGGTACAGGGGGCAGCTAGGTGGCACAGTGGATAGAGCACTGGCCCTGGAGTCAGGAGGACCTGAGTTCAAATTTGGCCTCAGACATTTAATAATTGCCTGGTTGTGTGACCTTGGGCAAGTCACTTAATCCCATTGCCTTAAATAATTTTTTTAAATCTTCCTAATTTCAAGCCCAGGAATATTCATTCTGTCAATCTGCCTTTTAAAAGCAAATTTACGGGGCAGGCAGTAACTTAGAGAGTGGAGAATGGAAATAGCACAGGTGACTTATTTTGATTTCTCCATAAGAAAAATCACCACTTAAAATTACTAAATATATATTATCATCACTGTTCTTATTTTAGGACACTTTCCTCTGCCCTTCTCGTCATATCCTAAAATCTAAAAAGGAACAAAATTTTCAATACAATTTCCCCTGAGGCTCTTGGGTGACTGACTATTCCAAATGGTGAAACAGCAGCATAACTGTTTCTTCAACAGAGACATTCCTCTATTAAAGAAAATCTCTCTAATACTCCTATAGCACAATATCTGCCTGACCTATACCTAATAATTGTCCTATATTTTAATCATTCTTACAGTGCTGTATGTACTACATCATTTTACTTAATCCTTGCTTCAGTTTGGTTTGGGGGGTTCCATTTGACCACTTTTGTATTGTCTATTATCCATCCTCCTTAACTTTAACATGGCAGAGTGGGAAATAATCCTGGTCTGGAAGTCCAGACCTGGTTCTGACTCCAACTGCTTGACCTTCAACAAATCACTTAATCTCTCTTGGTTACAAGTGCCTCGCCTATAAAATGAAAGGGTTATGTTTGATGGTATCTCAGCTCCAGTATTCTATGTCTAAAAGGCTCTTTCAGCTCCATAATTGTATTTTAAATGGCTACCTTCTCAAGTAGCTTCTTTCAGGCTTCCTGGGTGGTCTATATGTTTCTATTGCTGTGGAAATAGCCATCTGTAGCAGTCTAGTTGCCGTCCTTATTTGGAAAGAATAGCTTCAGTTTATTACTAAGGTTCTTTCATGTGAGCAGGAAGCCAGTTTTCTCCCAACCTTACATCTCAGGGAGGCATAAAAATATAAAGCACAACATCTCTCATCTCTGGTCCTTTTGGCTTCCTTCCTTCCTTTGCTCCCTTTAGTTAATATCTGACCCAAGGGCTCCTCTTGTCCACTGCAAGTGACCATATACCAGCCTGTTGGCACTAATCTCCTTCCCCCGTGCAGAATTCTGTAACAGATTGAATAGCTAGCTAAGACTAATACAGGTTCTTCCATCTTAATGTCCTATTATCAAGTAAATAAGTAATCTGAGTTGCCATTTCAGGAAAGGGGATCCCATTCTCTTCAAATACATTTCTTTTGTGATACATAACTTCTTAGTGAAAGGTGCTACCAGTAATCTTGTGAAAATCTAGCAGTATTAGTTCACAGAAATTAACCAGCATCTTGGAATAGTAGGAAAAAAGTTAAAGTCAAAGGACCTAGAATCAAATCCCACCTATATTTAATATATGGGTCACCTTAAGAGAATGTTTCACCACTTTAGGCCTTTAAGTCCTCCTCTGTAAAATATGAGGTTGGAATAAATGATATCAAAGAGCTTCCTAGATACTATGAACCAATATGAAGACCTATATGAAGATAAAAACTGAGCCCCTGACCCTAGTAGCTTTTTTATCGACTACATGAGTCAGAAAGGACTCTAAGTTTTATGAAATCAGGAATCATAGATCTGATTCAGATGAAAATAAAAGCCAAGTTGTTAACTTTTGTGATCAGTAAATTCCAAGGGTAAACATAAAAACTGAATCAAATAAAAATACACAAATTAACTCAGATACCATTACAACTCTAAGTTCTATACCAATGCCTCATTGTGGCATAAAAGTGAGAGTAGGTTCCTAAAACAAACTGATTTCTTTCTTGGACTAGCTTTGCAAAGTATGTAGGGGTTCAGTACCTATTGGATTATAATCTCATTTTGAAAAAAGGTTTGTTTTATCCTTTACCCAGAACCTGTTAAGCACATTAGGTGCTTAATAAATATTTGATGACTGAATGAGTAAGTAAAATGATCATTTGCTGAATTTTGGCTACTGAAATCTATAAGCAAAGAAAAATACAAAATTATTCTTTCTCGCATGGAGCCCCCTTCCACTTCTGCTAAGGTGACAAAATGTTTTTAAAATGTTAGAAGTGGGAATAAAACTACAAAGAATCACATGGTTTTTAGGTTGTATTCCAAACTAATTTAGTTGTTAGTAAAGTGTAAAATCCTGAAATGATAACCAACAAACAGAAATACTCCTGGTGGAAATGAATTGTATCAATTTTGACATTTTCCATAACCAAGACCAGAAGCTAAAAGAAAACTTCAACTAAATAGATTGAGGACTCACAGACCCTCATTGGAGAGAAAATGGGTAGAGTAGATATTATTATTCATCCCACAGAAGCAAGAAACATCATTTCTTAAGATATTTGTTCATCTCATATTGTAATGCTTATTATGATAAGCATCAGCAAAAAGGACACCATAAAAATAATTGCAGGAAGTGTGCCCACATCTATTGCAGTAGATGGAAAAAGTTGAGAAATTCTATATAGAAATGGATAAAACTTCCAAATTAAGTAAACATATATTTTGATTTTTTTAAACTTCAGTGCATGGGTAAGGAGAGAGAAATGAATAAAAATGTCTAGAAAAATATGATTCATAATAACAAACTAAGGAAAGTTAAAGTCTTATAGACTATACTAAAGTTTAACACCTAGACATCATGATTTGTTTTACCTCAATAAAACAACCAGAAAGCTCTGAGTATGGTAAGCAAATGAAAAAATCACCAAAAATACTGTTGATTACATTTGAAGAATCAGGTAAAGACAACACACCTAACAAATGGTCAGCCAGCCTTTGCTAGAAAGTATCTATTGAAGGCAAACACATTACTTCCAGATGCAAGGTCAAGTCTTATGATTAAATGTAATTTATGGCTGCCATTTCCAATCTCTAGAGACAAGCAGAACATATTGAATGTCTTTTCTACAAGAAAACACTTCAAATAGCAATAAGCAAACATTATGTGTTATGTGTTTAGAGGGGCTAAACGCTATTGATACAAAGAAAGGTGCTATCATGTCAGTGCCTATGATCCTATCAGCTGCCAAATATGGAAAGATGACTAGGTCTTCAAGTTCAATATTTATCAAATATTTAATGAGTGGGAAAAATACTATTACAATATGCTTGCCATGTTATAATTATAAAAAATAATATTAAGATAATTATAGCAATAAAATGGCTACTATTTAAATAGCACTTTGATAATTATAAAGCATGTTAATTATTTTATCTCATTTGATTCTTATCATAACCCTGAGAGGTAGGTTCTATTATCCTACTTACAGAAGAGCAAATGGAAACTGAACCAACTGAAGGGCCTTGCCCAGGGTCAAACAGTTTAGTATCTCAAGTTCAAGTTATCCTGACTCCCAGTTCTAGAATTCTATCTACTCTGCTTACATGATAAGATGTCTCTTAATATGAGAAAGAAAAAAACCAGAAGATATACAACCTCAAATGAGAGGCAGCACTGGCACAGTAAAAAGAGTTCTAGGTTTGAAGTCACAAGACTTAGGTTATGTGGGATGAATACAGAATTTGAACCTATCAGATACCTAACCTCATCACCCCCTAACTCTCAGTTTCCCTTTCTCTAAAAAAGAAGATAGCAATTCCTGCATTGTCAAACTTACAGGATTGTGGGTAAAGCATAAAATAAACTTCAAAGAACTAGAGAATAGTGCACTATTATTATCATCTGCCTACATGCATAAAAGAACATATAGGTGGCTCAGTGGATAGTGCATGGAACCTGGATTCAGGAAAACCTGAGTTCAAATGTGACCTCAGATACATACTAAGTATGTGACACTGGACAAGTCACTTAATGCTGTTTGCCTGAATTTCCTCATCTGTAAAATGTGCTGGAGAAAGAAATTGGCAAACCACTCCAATATCTTTGCCAAGAAAATCCCAAATGAGGTTTGGACATGACTGAAATGATGGAATAACAAACATAGCATGCATAAAAATATGACTGACATTATACCTCCAATGAAGTCTTTTTTTTTAATCTGAGGCAAAAGTTTTTATTTCAGATTTGCAACAAAGAACAATGAATCAATCTATTAAGTATACACCCTACCTGAAACTGTGACTTGCTGGAGTGGTGGCTAGTTTAAACTTCAACCATTAATTCAGACACATCTTTCAGACACTTAATACCCTAAAACTCAGGGCAAATTATTCTCATTTTGAGATTGCCAAGAGGGAGGCAAAAATTATGTTCATTAGATAATTAAACTAGAGTTTTCTGTGTCCAAAGGCCTCTAGCCTTTCAGCATTGTCCACTGAGACCTATTGAATATAGGTATTTAAATAAGTCTCAGTAAAAGATTAAGATATATATATATATGTATATGCATATATATACATGTATATATATACATATACATATATATATATATATATATATATATATATCAAGAAAGTGAGACCCCCCCATGATTTGAATTTAACAGGTACAAATGAGAGAGTCTACCTACCTATATGGTCCCAGTTTGAATGCCCACAAAGAAGTCAATGAAATGTTAAGAACACATCCATGTGTACAGTTTGAGTGTATCCAATAGGCTGTCATGGAACTGGCTACAATTTTCACAAAACTAGTATTTCAAAACAAAACAAAATACAACTCCAAACTCACAAAACTGTTCATTGATTATTCTGATAATAAAACATCCCAAAGGTTGGGATAAAAGTTATGTCAATATCCCCAGTCTTTTTTTTCAATAATCAACCCATGACAGTACTTCTTTTCTTGAACTTAAAGGTTTTTTTGGGGGGGGGGGTGAAAATGGTAGAGAGAGTTCTACTGAAGGATCAGTCCGACTAGCTTTCAGTGAAGTTTGAAGTACAGGATGAACTGTCTTGTGTCAATAAACCACTCCACATTGTTCACAAAACAAGTTTCAGCTCAACTGTCCAACTTGGGCCCAGGTTTGTCCATGCACTTTTCCCAGTATAGTTCAGTCATCTGGTGAACCAACTACTGAAAGCATTGCTTCTGAATTTTCACCTTGATGAAATGCTGCAACTTGGATCCACATTGACCAACCACCCCATGGAAGACAAGGAATCCATGCCAACCTAGCCCCTCAAATAACCAAGAGCCCACCAACTGCAAAACCCACTGACCTCCAATGAAGTCCTAACCAAAGGACAGACACAGAACTTTTAAATACAAACCAAAAAAATTAATATAAGAGCAAGAACTTCAGGATGTGCCAGTATACAACCATTATATCAGGCAACCAATACTAGCTATATTATTAAATGATTAAAACAGTGTAACATTGATATGGAAAATGTATATGGTGGAACATCAAGATAAAGCCAAATGCCTTTAGCATCTGGGTCTACATGGGTTATGTTTCATTTATCTGGTACCATCAGAGAATGAATACAGTATGACATCAAAGTTTCACAGCTAAATGAAGCTTATCCCCTCATGTACCAAAACTTTTTAATATTAGTTATTATTGATTTTTTAAATTGTCAATATTGTACTTGTATATGAAACTTTCTTCTACTTGAATACAACTCACAAGAGTAAAATCTATCTCCCTTTTGTATTTGTATTCCCAGTAATTAGCACAGTGATCACTAGTAAGTATTTCATTCTTTTCTACAAAAAGCATTTAAAACTTTATATACTCACTCTCCCCCTATTTGCCTGTTATTAGATTGGTGTCAGGAGAACCATCTCAATAAAGTCATGGCCTTTTTTATAAAGTTGGCACTATAAAGACAATACAGGGTCAACAGAAAAAGGCTGTAACCTAAAGAAGCTGGCTACAAATCCAAGAGAAGGCAACACAAGGAGGAGAAATCCAAATAGAAAGAAACCACACACAGTCTTACTCAGTTGTAGTCTCTTGAAGCACCCAATAGAAACACATTGTTCTGCAAAGCTGAAAATAACAGGAATTCAGGCTCACAAGTAAATGAAAGACTGACCTTACTTAAGCCCCCTAAAGACAGAGAAAGAACTTGAAAGTTCTTTCATCAGCAAGAAAGCAAGATTAAAGGTCAAAGGTCCACATAAGACATTCCAAGACCTTTGGTTGAATCAGTTAAGAGAGCAATAAGTGACTCTGCTTCTTTTTTCCTTTCCTCTTCTTTCAAAAACCAGAAGCCAACTAAGCAAAATTACTCACTAAAGTTCCAGTGGTAGGGCTAGAGCTTTAAAACATTAATGCTATAAACCTTTCTCCCATTCCCCTCAACTCACAATGAGATCATAAATAACCATGAGATTAGCAGTTGTATATTACTGCTAACTGTGAATGATTTTTTTTCTATGTGGACTATCACAATAATTTACATTTTTCTGTGAAGCAGTATGGTGAGGTGAACAAAAATCTGGTGTTAGAGCCAGGAAGGCTGGCTTAAGTCCTGTCTCTGCCATTTTAGCTGGAAGACCTTCAGCAAAAAGACACAACCTCAAGTTCCAGGCAGCTCTCTAAGACCATAAATTACACAGATTTCCCTGTACTCACTGGTAGAAAGGAATCCTTCATCTAGGATCTCCCTATAACTATATAATTGCTGGTCCAGTTCCTATCTCTTACCTACATATATAATGTTTGTCCTTCATTTTTGAAGGAGACCATGACATCAGGAAGGTGATGTCATGACAAGAACATTAATTGTATTTGAGTGAGGGGGATGCTGTGCTAAGTCACCAACTTCACTTTCTCCTCCAGAGCCATCTGGTAAGTATATGAGGCCAGGATTCGAACTCCTGTCCTCCTGAATCAAAATCCAGTGTTCTATCCACTGTGCCATCTAGCTGCCCATACCTTCATATATAATAGTGTCTTGAGCTCTATAAAGTACCTGATTACAACAATCCAATGCCTCACATTAACTGTGTGACCTTAGTGTTCTATTCTGTAAGTGAAAAGGATATGCATTTCAATAAGATAGTGCAAGGACCATCATTCCCACTTTACTGATGAAGAAACCAAGCCTCAGAAGCAAAATGATTAGCTGAAATTCTTTCAAGAGTGTCAGAAGCAGGAGTCTGCAAATCTAGTATCCTTCTGATTAACTGTAGGTGCCACACACCCTTTGATCCAGCAATACCACTTCTAAGGCCTGTATTGCAAAGAGATCATGAAAAAGGGTAAAAATCCACATGCACCAAAATATTTATAGCAGTTCTTTTTATAGAGGCAAAGATTTGAAAATTGAGGGGATGACCATCAACTGGGGAATGGCTGAACAAATTATGGTAAATGAATGATGATAGGATGGAACTCTATTATTGTTCTATAAGAAATCATGAGGGATAGGACTACAAAATAGCCTGGAAAGACTTGCATGAACTGATACTGAGTGAAGTAAACAGCAACAGAAGATCATTATACATACTAACAGCAACATTGGGTGATGATCAACTGTGTTCATTCTGCAGCACAGTAATCAAAGACAATACAAGACTTGTGATGGAAAATACCATCTATATCCAGAGAAGGAACTGTGGAGTTTAAATGCTGACCAAAGCTTATTATCTTCAGTTTTTGAAAGTTGTCATGTATTATATAGTTTTTTCTCTCTAATTTATTTTCTTCCATTTGGATTTGATTCTTCTTTCACAACATGAATAATGTTTAGCAAGATAATACATGTAGAGCCTATTATTAGATTGCTTTCTGACAAGGGGAGGGGGGAGTGAAGGGAGAGAGAAAATATAAAACTCAAAACTACAAAAAAATTGTTGAAAACTACCATTGCATGTAATTGGAAAAATAAATAAATAAAATATTTAATTAAAAACTATGTATGCCTTACTGTCCTTCCACTTACATTTTGTTTTGATTCCATCATTCAAATTCAATTTGGCAAGCATTGATTAATCACTTGCTGGTTTAGTATATAGTGTGTATAGTGCTGAGAAACATAAATTGAATCAGTTCATGTCATAATGAACCCATTTCCTAAAAAGTCAAGAATTGCCAGGAGCTTAATGAAAAAAAAATGTGAATGAAGGTGGCTTAGTACTACCCAATCTAAAATTATATTATAAAGCATCAGTCATCAAAACTGTTTGGTATTGGCTAAGAAATAGAGTGGTGGACCAGTGGAATAGACTAGGTGTAAAAGCAGGAGAGGATTATAGTAATCTGCTGTTTGATAAACCCAAAGAGTCCGGCCACTGGGATAAAAACTCCCTCTTTGATAAAAACTGCTGGGATAATTGGAAGTTAGTATGAAAGAAACTTAGATTAGACCAACACCTCACACCCTTTACCAAGATAAGATCCAAATGGTTACAGGACATAGACATAAAAAACAATACTATAAGCAAATTAGAAGATCAAGGACTAGTCTACGTGTCAGATCTATGGAAAGGGGTACAGTTTATGACTGAGGAAGAGTTGGAGAACATCACTAAAAACCAATTAGATGATTTCAATTACATTAAATTAAAAAGCTTTTGCACAGATAAAACCAATGTAATCAAGATCAAAAGAAAAGTAGTAAATTGGGAAACAATCTTTACAACTAATGATTCTGACAAAGGACTCATTTCTAAAATATACAGAGAATTGAGTCATATTTTTAAAACAAAAAGCCATTCCCCAATTGACAAATGGTCAAAGGATATGCAAAGGCAATTTACAGATGAAGAGACCAAAGCAATCCATAGCCATATGAAAAAATGCTCTAAATCATTAATTATTAGAGAAATGCAAATTAAAGCTTCTCTGAGGTACCACCTCACACCTCTCAGATTGGCCAGTATGACCAGGAAGGATAATGATCATTGTTGGAAGGGATGTGGGAAATCTGGGACACTATTGCACTGTTGGTGGAGCTGTGAACTCATCCAACCCTTCTGGAGAGCTATTTGGAACTATGCCCAAAGGGCAACAAAAATGTGCATACCCTTTGACCCAGCAATACCACTACTGGGTCTATACCCTGAAGAGATGAGGAAAAGGGGTAAAAACATTGCTTGTACAAAAATATTTATAGCAGCCCTGTTTGTGGTGGCAAAGAATTG